>NW_025765303.1:1800000-1977658 GCF_003918875.1 Haliotis rubra
CTATATGAATAATCTTTTGGGTTCAAATGGGAAATACATTTACTTCACTGCATGTTGCAAACCAACCAAGACTTATGGATGCCTGATGCTTATTTTCAAAGCCATTTACATTTCTGAGATATAGTTTTTAGCCCAAGTCGTGCTGTAGCAAACAAATGATTAACCCTAAGGTGGACATTAACTCATTTTTTCAAATAATAAATATGCAGTTTTGTTTCTTAAAATATCCTTGTCAAAGATAGTTAAAAATCACCTAATTCTTTCATATTACTTTAGTATTACCAGCAGACATCCCGCAATGGAAATCTTGTGGTAGGTGAATAACAATTTCAAGAATAGTAATAGTTCACACATTGCCTGCTCATGGCGCTACGTACATTGTTATCCCTGGTCATAGGACACTATCGTACTTTCGGATACTTTTTCAACTCCCTTTTCCAACTCCATGCTGCCTGTTAGGCACAATGAACTTAACACTCACATTGCCAGTAATGCCTATTTCAATTTTGGTGTCAAGATGTGTTTGTCAAAGTCTCTAAATACTTGTTTTAGCAAGACTAGGTGTCCTGCTCCTATTTGTACCTAATCTTTAATGAGATAGATTAGATACTGACTTTTTAACTAAAACATCAGTGTTCTTTTTGTATTTCCAGTTTTTATAATCTTTTTCAATATATACTTGTGAGGTTAACTTGGTGTCAGTGATGTTATAGTCTTCCACCCCTTCACTCATAATGGACTCTCCCAATTGAGCATTGTGGAGTTGACCAATGAATTGTTTATACATACAGAAGTCCATGTACAGTGTACTACCAAGTAACAAACACCGTCAACAATAAGTTCTTGATTACAGATTCATAGGTTCGACCAATTTGTGAAATATTGAAAAAAAATCATTCTCTTATTTGTTTGTTCAAGATTTTCAGATTTTGAATTAAATATTGAATGTTTTCTGCAGTCATTTCTGGAATAATAGTTAATCTCAGTGCGTCTCTTGAACTTCACTTGGTGTTTGCTCAAAACCAGCATATATTTACATCAGTCTGTATATTGTATATTGTGTTGTTGACTTTTGCATATTTCAGTGTTTGTATGCATAAACTACATTTTCTAGTAATGAGAATTTGTGTTGGTTTTCTTTGGAGCAAAAAAAAGTGACAAGACCATGGCCAGCTGGATTGGCGATTTCAACACATCCTACCCAGTCCATTTACTACATTACATGTCCTTTCATATTCGCTTTTTTCAGTCTATACATTTGCATTTCAGTTATTTATGAACTTTCATTTACAAATTAATATGAAACTTGACCTGAAGTCAATGAAGGCGCAAGCTCCAGGCTTGCCCAGAGTTAGTGAGGGAATGTGCTTGTACCACCTTAGCCCGTCCTATCATGGAGTATGCTTCAACAGTTTGGGACCCTCACCAACAGAACTATATCAATATCATGGAAAGTGACTATGGTATTACGCCGATTTTTAGCAATATTCCAGCAATATCACGGCAGGGTACACCAGAAATGGGCTTCACACATTGTTCCCATGTGGGGATACGAACCCGGGTCTTCGGCATAACGAGCTGACGCTTTAACCACTAGGCTTCCCCACCGCCCCCAACACCATGGAGAGATTACAGAAACAGGCAGCCAGATTTGTGTGTAATAACTACAGTGACCGTGACCAAGGATGTGTCACTGCCATGCTACACCATCTTGGATGGGAAACACAACAAACCAGGACAGCCAGGGCCAGAGCTGCTTTCTTCTATAAGATTATCAACATCATTGATGGGGATTACTCAAGGAGTATTCAATCATATTCAAGGAGTTAACATGCACACAAGAGGATCACCCAATAACAACATAGCACAATTAAGAGGAAAATCATAACTGTTCCTACAAAGCTTCCTTCCCACCATCCTCTATATATGTGTTTCAGGCGTCCCTCATGGCTGAACACATCTTTACCATGTGATTGCATAAACTATTTTATATATATGGAAAAGCTCTAAAATATGTTGCGAGCGTACTTGTTTTATGAAAACATAAAACCACAAAAAGACCCTGGACAAGCTAACCCTCACAAGGTTTGTCCCTTCAAGGGAAGAGAGAGACAGTGAAATGTCACATATATAATTATATTACCGTAGAGTAGCCGAAGTTTGAAGACCAAAAAAAGCAGCCTGTAGAAGGGGGTCGGCTTATCTACAGGTAACATTTTCGTCAAACTTCGGACTGAAGTTATAATTATCGGTAACTGCCAGTTGTGTTGTGGTCAGAGTTGGCTGTGATTAGGACCCCATCACAGGGGGTCAGCTTATGGACGAAACATACCATTTTGATACCGATTTCAAATGTCAACTTGGGGGGTCAGCTTATCTATGAGATCGACTTATCTACGGTAATATGCGGTAGGCTTAGTTTTCGTGTCATTGGGTCAAGAGTGTCATTTCCACAGGAATGGCGTGAGAAGTTTCATAAACACTTGGATAGCTAAGGCCACTGTCAATATAAGGGTCTGTGGTGAAGTTTATGAGGTTGCCAGAGGAATTGATCTTTGGATTGTATCATATAGCTCACATGACGATTTGGAGAAGAACTGATCTTCAGTAACCCATGGCTGCTTGCTTATTTTGTGGGCATTTGTCATTGTATCCCAATTGCTTATGATAATGTCTGGACCTGACTCATTTATTGACAAACCACTGCCATACAGCTGTAATGTTGCCATATATTACCCATACAGGCAAGGATACGCAGGTGATTATTTTTGTGATAATCGCACATGTGCTTTTCAGTGATTCTCAACGTTGATTGGTCAGCTAAGCAGAGAAGAAATATGACTGGTTGACGGAACTACTTTTCATGATAATTAGAACGTGCTGTACTCACACATTCCGAGATTTGAAAAAGAAAACAAAGGTTAAAGAATATGAATACTCTTTTTATTAGACAATATTATTTTGCAATATATAACCTTTAAAAAAACCAAAACAATCGTTTGCATTTTTTGTAAACAAACATGCCTGCCATTAGGCTAACCCCCGATAAAGATCAATGACCTAGTTAAAGTTGACGGTGACCTAAAAGGAAGAGAAATAAGAATTTTACAGCCCTTGAATTCCTATAACCTGTTTGTTGTTAAAACTGAATTTGGGGAAATAGATGCAGAAAGATACTGACTAAAGGTGTTACCTGAGAGTGTTACCTGAGAGTGAGTCTGCCACAGTGTCCATGCCATAGAACCACATCCACCATGCACAATATTCCGGGCACAAAAATGTTCAATCAATAAACAGTTATGTCAGTCCATCAATAAATTGTTGTCAAACCCTTGTAACTCCACCACTCTGCCCACTCATCCTCATGCAGCCTCCGACTGCCACCATGACGTCACAGTCTTTATCGCATGCCGTAAATCTTCACTAAATACATACACTGTTCTCAGGTCCAATTTATGGTGGTGTATTCCACTTCAACATCTCGAATGACTCCACTGTCAGTCGACCATCTGCTCCATAGAGGCGTATTCTTCCCATTGACTCGGATTCCAACTAGAGTTATCCTTCTTGGAACTGCTGTACTCTACTGGGAAAAAATATGTGACTGTAACACGCCTTTGACAGAACAAAATGTTGTTAAATCTTTTTCTAGATGTATTCGTGGGATGATTGTCTTTTAGATTTACCAAGTTTTAACAGTTGACTTTCCCAAAAATTTACAGGTTTTCGCCAAAGTGTGTTTCAACACTGCCCCCGTCACTAGACATGAGTCAGTCGAGAATGGACGATGTTCCGGTGCACTGACTTGATCAAATAACGTTTTAGCTGTTAAGGTCTATGATATTGCATTGAAAATTGAAAATTTTATAATAAATTGTATATTAATATACTTATCCTATCTCACGGTATGCACCATCTCTCTCTTCTACGACCATGTGTGGAAACGTGCTGTCAGCTAAGTTGAGTCAAATCTAACTGGCCTCTGACCCGCCCTGACCTCTGCCCTCACCCTGACATCAACGCCTGTCAATCATCCACCAAAGCGTGCAGCTCGCCCAAATGATCACATGACCACTTCTACCTGTCATTCTCGTCTTGGAGCTTCTAGTATTCGGCACTGTGAACATTATTTCAACTCGGGCATATTTCCCGTAATCACTCGTACCTCGTTGGTTATTCTCTAAATGTGGCTGAAAACAACAACAAAAAAGCACACACCATTTGATGAAACTTTTTTAATGACACTCCAAACATGTGTAACATTATTTTTCACAGAGTTCCCCAATAAATATCCAGCCCCTAAATAATGTTTAGATTTTATTTTACAAAACACATTTTCATGAATTTTCAACCAAAATAATATTTACAGTACAAAATATTAATTTGCTTCCGCCGATAAGTTTTGTTTTTTTTTAAATATAGATGTGTCATTTTTGTGACTTCTGCTATCACTGCCATTTTTTCGTCACTAATCCCAATCCGTCTTGTAAATTATCAGTTCCTTTTGAACAAAGCTGTTATTTTGATACATCTTACCAATCCAAAATTCAATTTATTTGTTTCAAACAATGCTGTAAGTCACTCTTGATGCTGAATAAACAAATTCTTTCAGTGATCACCTGGCTAAATATATAACTACATTCAGAGTTAACACATGGTTCATACAACATGTCACTCACATGTTATGTTGCAATATCATTTTATAATTAACAACATCCATTTCCGCTTCATTTTGATTTCACCTAAACTCCACTTTTGTAATTGCTCAGTTCCTAATTTTGGTATCAATCCTACATGGCACAGAAAGTAAACTGTAGATGAAACACAGCTAACTTGTCTGTCAGTTATTGACCATTGTATGGTGTAACCGACATCATAACATGATGCAACATGGCATGTCTTTTCATTGACAAAGCATGATAAACGTCATCCACAAGCATGAGGAGGCAATGCTGTTGTATTCTCTTCTTAAACTTTTGTTATTGTCCGACTGGTGCAGCCTGGCAGATACGACAACGTAGCACCTTTACAGTAACAGGAAAGATATGGTTAGTTACCATGGTAACATACATGTATGGCCGAGCTTGACATGCAAGGTTAGCAGATTCACTTTGCCATATATTAGTCAATAACTGTTTTTATGCTTTTTTTGAAAGACATCACGAACCAGCAGGTTGTGATCTTGTGATGGTAACTATGGCAACTGTGACATTGTCACCACTGAATCTTAGAACAGCATCATTGGCGAGCTTGTTACATGCTGCTTCATACATGGTGTCTGCCGAGGCCTTCTTGTCTTCTCCTCTCGGCTGGAAAATGAGACAATATTATGACATGATGACTGGTGACAGAGATATCAAGGAGAGTCCTAGATCTAATTGGTGATGGTGATCACCAGATTGTTTTCTTATCAGTGCAACCGTGAAGATCCAGGAAAGAATTGATCTTCAGCAACCCATGCTTGTCATAAGAGGCGACTAACGGGATTCGGTGGTTAGCCTCGATGACTTGGTTAACATGTCATTTAGTCCCAATTGCATAGATCAATGATTATGCTGTTGATCACTGGATTATCTGGTCCAGACTCGATTATTTACAGACCGCCGCCATATAGCTGGAATATTGCTGAGTGTGGCGTTAAACAACAAACCAAGTAAGCTCAGCTAATGTATATCCGTATGACAACACTGAAATCAGGGCAAATGGACTGAAAAGATGCAGGCACATACTGTGGTGGCCATGTGGATAGAGCACCTGTTCATCTGGTCCAGACTCAATTAGTTACAGATAGCCATCATACAGCTGGAATATTGCTGAGTGCAGTGTTAAACAGACAGGTGAAGATCAATTAAACACGGATCTTCACGGGTACATGCAACCAATCAGTCAGACAAGAATTATTCTAACCTAGTACCAACAGCTTACTCTGTCTCTGTAGAATGTACTACCCTCAAAACACATGCGGAGTTTATCATAAAGTATCTATAAGAGTGAAACATTATGTGATACCCTCACCTGTGAGTTCACAATGTCGTTGACCAGGCCCCGATTTCTCGAAACAAACTTTAAGAGTTTTTGCTCAGCAATTGAGAAAATGCAGAAAAATGCATTTCCCAAAATGAACTTAAATTGATATTAAACTCAAACAGAGTTGACAATTTGAGTTTGGTGGATAGATTACTTAAGTTGTTTGGGCTTTTTTATTTTTTATTTTAAAAATGCAGTTGAGTTAATAATTTAGTGTTTGAACTTTGAGTTTGTTTCAAGAAATCAGGGTCAGGTTGACACGGTCATACACTAACCTGTGAGTTGAATGCTGTTGATAAGGTCTACAATGTCATACACTCACCTGTTACTTGACAAGATCTACAATCACCTATCAGATGAGAATGCTGTTCACCTGTGAGTTGACGATGCTGTTGACGAGGTCTACACTCACCTGTGAGTTGACAATGCTGTTGACGAGGTCTACACTCATCTGTGAGTTGACGATGATGTTGACGAGGTCTACACTCACCTGTGAGTTGACGATGCTGTTGACGAGGTCTACACTCACCTGTGAGTTGACAATGCTGTTGACGAGGTCTACACTCACCTGTGAGTTGACAATGCTGTTGACCAGGTCTACGCTCACCTGTGAGTTGACGATGCTGTTGACGAGGTCTACACTCACTTGTGAGTTGACGATGCTGTTGACGAGGTCTACACTCACCTGTGAGTTGACAATGCTGTTGACAAAGTCTACACTCATCTGTTAGTTGACAATGCTGTTGACGAGGTATTCGCTCACCTGTGAGTTGACAATGCTGTTGATGAGGTCTACACTCACCTGTGAGTTGACGATGCTGTTGACGAGGTCTACACTCACTTGTGAGTTGACGATGCTGTTGACGAGGTCTACACTCACCTGTGAGTTGACAATGCTGTTGACAAAGTCTACACTCATCTGTTAGTTGACAATGCTGTTGACGAGGTATTCGCTCACCTGTGAGTTGACAATGCTGTCGATGAGGTCTACACTCACCTGTGAGTTGACAATGCTGTTGACGAGGTCTACACTCTCCTGTAAACTGAAGCTCTTCCACAGACCATCACAGGCTAGAAGCAGGAACCTGGAATCATGCAAGTCACTTCAGATCCACACCCACCAGGCCACAACAAATTAACAACTGCATTTATAAATTTCTTTTAGCATTGTGGGAATATCATCGCATTTGGAGTCAGTACTAGGTAACTTTAGCTACTGGTCCCAAGCCCAAGAATAGTAAACTCGTGTTTGATCTAGCAAGTTCAGCCACCATGAAGATCCGGGTTAGAATTGGTCTTTAGCAACCCATGCTTGTCGTAAGAGGCGACTAACAGGATCAGGTTGACACATGTCATCATATCCCAAAAGCGTAGATTGATGCTAATGCTGTTGATCACTGGATTGTCTGGTGCAGACTCAATTATTTACAGACCGCTGCGACATAGATGTAATACTGCTGAGTGCGGCGTTAAACTACAACAAACCAAGTAAGTGTAGCTAATAATATCCGTATGACAACACTGAAATGATGCCAAGAGCCAAGTCAGGGCAACTGGACTGAAAAGATGCAGGCACAGACTGTGGTGGCCAAGTGGATAGAGCACCTGCTCATCATGAGTCTAAAACAGAGGCTGTAGTTTGTTTGTTCTGTGTTCATCATATATCTACAATATCTATCTCTATGACAGCAGCCTGTAAATAATCATGTCTGTACCTCCAAGTTCAGAGATTAAACTGCATTGATAGTTTCAGCAACAACTCGTGCCATTGGTCAAGACCTATCTTGACCAGCCAATCAGTGGAGTTGCCCAACTCTAGCCTGGAGTGAGTGAGCGGGGTAAACCAGAAATGGGCTTCACACATTGTACCCATATCGGGAATGGAACCCAGGTCTTTGGTGTGATGTGCGAACGCTCTAACCTATAGACTACCCCACCGCCCCTCTTGCCGGGAATACACACAGGGTGAAACTCCAGTTTGGTTACCCCAATAGAACACATCCATTTCAAAATATCATTTGCATTCTTTGATTCTTCCTCGAGATATTTCATTCTACAGAAATTCCTTGGAATCATGCACTGAAATACGACAAAACTAACCGATCTTGATCGGTAAGTTGGCAGCGCTTGACATCAGGAAGACAGATGACGCCATGATTCTTGTAAGGCCCGTCCCCGATAGACCGGGATACCTCCAGCTGCCCCATCACTCGACCCTCTCTGAAACAACAGTTGCATGTACTGGTTAACTTATTTTGTTTATTATTAAACAACCCGAGTGGAAAAAACCCAGCTTTGTAAACTATATGAGAGGGTGTGTGTGTCTTGTTTGCAAGTGTGTGCCTGGCTTGCGTGCATGAGTGTGTGTATGTCTGAGTGTGTGTCTGTGTGTGCATTTATGTCTGTGCATGCATGCATGTTTCTTTTCTCTGAATGCGTGTGTATGTGCAGTGTGTGTCAGCATGTGTGAACTGTTATAACCCAAGGCTAGCAACATTTCAGTTGGGCTCCAGGATATTTTTATGCACACCTCTAAACAGATCAAAATGATAAACGAGTGTTTTCTTCTGATCTGTTCATCAAAATCAGAAAATATTAAATTTTATCATATATATCACAGTTGCAGGATCAAGGTTACCCCACCTCCCAAATTCATAGATTGATGCTCACTGTGTTAATAATCACTGGATTGTCTGGTCCTAACTAAATTTTACAGACTTTCATCATTTAACTGGAATACTGCAGAGTGCAGCTTCAAACAAACAACAAACAAACCACCTTCAGAATATCAGAAATATAATTGCCATTTGGGTTCACATTATTGATGCCTTCGCAAAATCAAATTTCTGGAAACATAAGTATCCCAGGTTGTTTAAGAGGGGATAACTGTGTCTTCAAATACAGAAGTCCATCAGTGGGTCCACAACACTTTTATTCGTGATTCAATATGTATACATACATAATGTTACAACAATGACTAGGCGGCATGTCGGAGGCGATGATCAGCCAACCTGCCTAGTCGCTGTCTCCGGGTCAAGTCTCGACTAACACAAAGCATTCTCAATTTATCCCTAAGGGTCTGATCAGACTGTCACCTGTCGCATTTACGACAGATGTGTGGTCAGCCTGCAGTATCCCGCACATCATCCACAATGTCATGCTTCAGTGGCCAACCGGCCTTTGTCTAACTTTGATTATAGGCAGCTAATGACTCTATGGTGGTGGCCATGATGACAATGATCAAGTTGTGTTGATTTCATTTCCATTGACAGCATGGTCATTACTTAGAGAGATATTCAATTTGCATAACTCAAGGAATATCATAAATATCCCTGATAAATACTGTTTAAATGTGCCTACGATATAAGTTTATTATCCCCCGTAACAACGAAGCTGATGGGGATATAGAAAGGAGTTCCGTCTGTCCGTGCATCCGTCCGTCACACTTTGTCCGAAGCATATCTCCTAAACTATTGGTGATAGCTTAACCAAACTTGGTAAACATGTCAATCATGATCCCTAGATGTGCCTTTTGGGGTTTAGACCCACATATGAAGTTTATTTTTTGCTGTTTCCATGGAAACATGACTTATGCTGTGACTATGAGGATGTCATCTTGTCCGGAGCAGATCACCCAAACTATACATGCTAGCTTCATCAAACTTGGTACATATGTCAAGCATGATCCCTAGATGTGCCTTTTGGGGGTTAGACCCAGATATGAATTATATTTTTTGTGGTTTCCATGGAAACGTGACTAAGGCTGTGACTATGAGGATGTCATCTTGTTGCATTTCCATGGCAACAAGTTAGGCTTCAATTGAATTTGATAGTAGTGCTCCTCTCTGGAGCAGATCTTAAAAACCTTTCAATACTCTCCTTCCACTTTGCTGTATACACTCCAAAACATTTGACATTATCATAACTAGTAGACATATTCATAAAGAGTATTTTGCCGTTGAGGGTGATATTGATGACTTTGTCTTCTTGTTAAATTCGAAACTTTCAAGACAAACTAGTCCACCTCCTGGAGAGAGATATTCTGCTTCACACACTTACCTGGGTGCTGTTGTACAAAACAACCTTAGCGCTAAGACTACCTTAAGCTTATGTTAAGGAATGGCAGTTTCAGTCACCTTAGCACCAAGATCGTTTTGTACAACGGTACACATATATATACAGCTGACAATGGGGAATGTGGGGACCTATTCTACCCAACAGGAATCCTCAGCTCACCTGACATGTCCGCCAGATTTCTGTATTCTCATCCTCTCCTCGTACACACCGGGACTATGATCTGTCGACAAGGGCACGGCAACACACTTTCCTTGGTCTTCCTTGTAGCGACACAAGATGGACTGAAGGAATAGATTAGCTAACAACAAATCATCGTCATGGCTGTTTAGATTATCCCTTATTGTTTGATCGGCATTTTAGAAGTTGGTGAGTCAATAAATTAAGCATACAACTTAAAAGATGACAGCTTCTTGTTAATTGTATAGAGCAACGTTTCCGATGTAGATTCTTATACCATTATCAAGCTAAAAGTTTCGATGTTGATTCTTACACCGTTATCAAGCTAAAAGTTTTAGAAACTCTCATGAGTCAAGCTGCCAAACATGGTCAACCATCCAAGGACTCTCTGTGACCAACTGATTTGTGACCTAGGCTCTATGTACAAGACCTGTGAAGGTCCGGGTTAGAATGAACCTTCAGTAACCCATGCTTGTCATATGAGGCGACTAACGGCATCGGATGGTCAGGCTCGCTGGCTTGGTTGACACATGTCATCAGTTCCCAATTGAGCAGATCGATGCTCATGCTGTTGATCACTGGATTGTCTGGGCGAGACTCAATTATTTACAGACCGCCGCCATATAGCTGGAATATTGCTGAGTGCAGCGTAAAACTAAACTCACTCACTCTATGCACAAGACCACACAACACCACGGCTTAACACCACTACTTAGCAACCCACGTATATCGCCAACTGTCAACATGTGGGCGGGCTGCCCAAAAGGATGCAGGTGACAGATATGTACCACTTTGGTGAAACATACAAGCACAGGTACAGTGCTGACAAACCTGGAAACACAACTGTCTCAAACCAACTATTGTAAGTTTCAGGCATTCCCAAGGGAAGCAACTCTGCATATATTTATATCAACCTAACCAAACTAATCATGCTAACAACAGCGAACAAAAGCCATAAGATGACAGTGGCCTTAAAATATATTCCTACCTTGCTATCTCCAAGGTTTGCAATAAACAGTGTTTCATTGATGACAAGCACAAGAATAGCTGTGGTGCCATCCTTCCAAGTGGGTTTACTGAAATACAAGTTCAAAACATTAACTCATACATTTCGTCATTCATGCAAAACATGACACCACTTCCTGAACTTCAATATGCTCTTGCTGAGCAGACCAGTGTAATTATTTTACTTTGAGTGAGTTTACTTTTACGCCGCTTTTTATTTTACTTTGAAACCATTGATTTCACATACTGCCAGAGAATCAAAACATTAACAGGCCTATTTGTTTGGCATCAAATTTCATTAGGTGAAGAGGAAGAGTTGATTTTTCTGCACTGATTTCAGAAGATTTTGTTCAGGTGTGTAGCCATAAAATTGAATCAATCAACATTGGCAGCATATTTCCTATTTGGGATCACACTCTCTCAGTAAAGTTCAGATTCTTGTAGTTGTTTTGCACACAAAGTCAGACAGCCATCTAACCCACTCATCCAGCCATCTAACCCACTCATCCAGCCATCTAACCCACTCAGCCATTGCAGTGGCTGTGCCGATTACACTTGTCATAGGGGAAAACAAAGCATGTGATCTAGACTATCAGTTGTTTGTGGAAGCTGCATGGGTGAGATAGTTGACTTTGTAGGTTGGCTATTATGTGTCTTACTCTAGGGAGTGGGTTCAAATCCCGGATAGGACTCAACCTAACACAAGTACTAGAATCTATACTTCACCAAGAAAGTGTACTCCAAAATATAACATGTGTTGTATTCGACCACTTTCTAAAAGGCACTGTGTATTCAAACAACATCAGGTTTCATAAATGAATAAGTAATAGTTATTTCCATACTTTCCTACATCTAGTTGTTCGGCTGTGGGGCCCTCCTACAGTTTTGCTCAGAGGGCCTCACGAGCAAAACTGTAGGTGTATGGGCCGACACACCAAGGAAAGTATGGAAACAAACTATTTACACCTCACTTGTAGGCGAGTACTACAAGTAGTGTAATTTATGTCCAATATAATATATTTTCACAAAACATTTCCTTTTTGGAGCCCCTATCTAAACAATGCGGCTGTTGTCGATATCAACAGCGTGGGCGTTGCCATGACATTGCACGTGAATCTCGCTAAGTAGTCATGCCATGGCTCTGCTCCCATGCATTTCACACGTTGTATTTGGGTAAACCATTTCAGAGAATGATTTTTAGTTTTGTGCTTTGGATGGAATCTAAACTTTGCAATATAACTTGTAGTCTTAACTTTAAGATGCGCATTTCCATAAAAAAAATTCTTATCTTTAACTAGCTAAAATTAAGGTTCGAAAAGTTTTCAACTGTAGTTTAATTGACAGTGGTTTAGTGGTAGTGTTTTCGGATACACTTCGTGGAGTCGTGCAAACAAACGCAACAATGCACCTGACTTGGCCACTTGATAACACGTGATCATGAGCGTGCACTGTGTGCTTTCACGATGGAGATGAGCGACAGTGAAGACGCCATTTTGTCAGAACTTCACAGGACATTCAGGAAAGGTATGTGAATATGAATTTGTAATATTGTTCATATCGTTCGACATTATAGCATCTGAATATAAAATGTTTTTGATGCTGGTAAAATGGCTCGCAAATATTGCAAGTATCGTTACAATAGTTCAGCTGCGTATGCATTCTTTGAATCGTTTTTTATTTGGTTTCAGGTTACCACAGTTACACGTCTTTGTGGGAATAAGGTCGATGAACAATTGGTCATGGAACGAACAGGCCACAGAAGCTCGGCAGTAAGGCTGTACAAGAGAACTTCTGACGGTCTTCAGAAGGAGATATCGGACATGCTGCAACCACCAGCACCAGACACGAAGGCCACAGGTACATCTTCCCCACCATCAAAGAAGATTGCAATCGAGACAGCAGATAATCAAGATGCCGCTAATGAACAGCGAATCAAATTTACATGTACTAACTCCGTGGGAAACATCATTAATATCAGTTTGTAACAGGTCCAGAATAAATGACTAAAATCATTCTTGTTGTTATTTTTAGAAGTATAACAAAACTGTAGGTGTATGAAAAACGGTAGGTGTATCGGCTCATACACCTACAGTTAGAACAAAGGTATCCCATGACAATGAGCCACAAGTGAGGTGTAAACAAACTTGACACAAACCCAAGAACCAAGAGCAATGGATTTTCTAACAGATCTACATAGTAACTACGTAGCCATTAAATATAATTAACACAGCTATTCCAACTATATGGTGGCAGTCTGTAAACAATCAGTCTGGACAATCCATTGATCCAGTGTAGAGCACTGATCTACGCAGTTGGGATACCATGACTTGTGTCAATCTGGTAAGCCTAAGGGGCCACAACTCCATACAGTGAACTGGTGCCTTAGTTGCCACGGCCACCATGTCCCTTTATATGAGAGACAGTAAACAAATATGTACATGTATGGGCGAAAAATGCAGAGAGTGATGAGTCATCATCTTGGTCAGAAGGGTTCCATTGGGTGTGATGTCTTCTTCTGTTCTTGGGGAGTGAGTGAGTGAGTGAGTATGGTTTTACGTCACTTTTAGCAATATTCCAGCAATATCACGGCAGGGGACACCAGAAATGGACTTCACACATTGTACCCATGTAGGGAATCGAACCCGTGCCTTCAGCGTGACGAGCGAACGCTTTAACCACTAGGCTACCCCACCGTCCCCTGTTCTTGGGAAACATAACACAGAAAGTTTAAACTTTATCTCCGGAGAAAGGAGAAAGAAGCAGTTAGAATGAGTCAGGATAAGGTAAAATATATTACTTTTTTGTAGCTTGTTTGAGGAAATCTTCATCAGTTTTCTTAAATGCCTCGATAAAACATTTCTTTATGTCTCTCTCCACCTGGGACACGTCTCCTGAAAGTAAATGCAGTTCAGCAATTAATATTTGACAAAGACTTAAACTGAGACAAGATGTGATATTCCCTACAAATTGTCATCTTGAAGCATCTACATGATCTAAATTATGGCGACTGAATTATCTTTGACAGGGCTCGACTTAGCTGAATAAAACAAGCACCAGGACGTCATATTATTGAAAAGCGAAACCTAGAAATTACGTCTACATATGCACCAAATTATCCTTACACTGATCTTTGAACACGATCAGCACCTCTTAGTGTTAGCTTTTAGTACCATAGCAATCAATCTCTTGTTATGTGTAATTTGTGATGCTTCCTTGGATGGGTGCCTCAAAACGATGTGCACATACCTATTGGTTCACAATCAAATGTGATAAATTCATATGAAATATGACATTTATCACACATTTGAGATTCCAGTCATTTAGACTATTTCATGCAAAAATGTGTCACCTTTACAGGACCACAACCCACCTGGTTTCGTCTTGTGCCAGTAAGTTTTCATGTCAAAATGTGCATGGTGCTAATAAGATAAAGTTCTGTAAATTGAGCCCTGCTGACACTTCAATATACTTTGAATTCAGAAATGTATTGAACAATGTCTATCATGAAAGATACACATAATAGCTAATCAGTTGATGTTAGGCATCTCATATTTGCAGGTTTAGTTTTGGGGATTACCCTTCGGAAACCTATCCCGCAGATTTCGTGGGAAAACCTGGCATGCCAACCTGGAAGCTCTGCTGCCCCCGTGTCCATCGAAGACCCCAAAGAGAGACAAGCGATAGCTGAAACAATAAAATGGATCTAGAACGTCGCCAAATACTACACATCCTTCACACAAAGCTAACTTACAAACCATGTCAGGACAGGGATCTGCTCACATGGAAGGGTGGAAGTCAAGGATCTACTCACATGGAAGAGTGGAGGTCAGATCTACTCACATAAAAGGGTGGAGGTCAGATCTACTCACATGGATGGGTGGAGGTCAGATCTACTCACATGGAAGAGTGGAGGTCAGATGTACTCACATGGATGGGTGGAGGTCAGATCTATTCACATGGAAGGGTGGAGGTCAGATCTATTCACATGGATGGGTGGAGGTCAGGACTGCTCGTATGGATGGGTGGAGGTCAGATCTACTCACATGGATGGGTGGAGGTCAGATCTACTCACATGGAAGGGTGGAGGTCAGGATCTACTCACATGAAAGGGTGGAGGTCAGATCTACTCACATGGAAGGGTGGAGGTCAGGATCTACTCACATGGAAGGGTGGAGGTCAGGATCTACTCACATAAAAGGGTGGAGGTCAGGATCTACTCACATGGAAGGGTGGAGGTCAAGATCTACTCACATGAAAGGGTGGAGGTCAGATCTACTCACATGGAAGGGTGGAGGTCAGGATCTACTCACATGGAAGGGTGGAGGTCAGGATCTACTCACATGAAAGGGTGGAGGTCAGGATCTACTCACATTGATGGGTGGAGGTCAGATCTATTCATGTGGAAGGGTGGAGGTCGGGATCTACTGACATGGAAGGGTGGAGATCAGGATCTACTCACATGGAAGGGTGGAGGTCAGGATCTACTGACATGGAAGGGTGGAGGTCAGGATCTACTCACATGGAAGAGTGGAGGTCAGGATCTACTCACATGGATGGGTGGAGGTCAGATCTATTCACATGGAAGGGTGGAGGTCAGATCTACTCACATGGAAGGGTGGAGATCAGGATCTACTCACATGGAAGGGTGGAGGTCAGATCTATTCACATGGAAGGGTGGAGGTCAGGATCTACTCACATGGAAGGGTGGAGGTCGGGATCTACTCACATGGAAGGGTGGAGGTCAGGATCTACTCACATTGATGGGTGGAGGGGTCGAGATCTAGTCATGGAAGGGTGGAGGTCAGGATCTACTCACATGGAAGGGTGGAGGTCAGATCTACTTACATGGAAGGGTGGAGGTCAGAATCTACTCACATGGAAGGGTGGAGGTCAGGATCTACTCACATGAAAGGGTGGAGGTCAGGATCTACTCACATCGATGGGTGGAGGTCAGGATCTACTCACATGGAAGGGTGGAGGTCAGGATCTACTCACATGAAAGGGTGGAGGTCAGGATCTACTCACATGGAAGGGTGGAGGTCAAGATCTACTCACATGAAAGGGTGGAGGTCAGATCTACTCACATGGAAGGGTGGAGGTCAGGATCTACTCACATGGAAGGGTGGAGGTCAGGATCTACTCACATTGATGGGTGGAGGTCAGATCTATTCACGTGGAAGGGTGGAGGTCGGGATCTACTGACATGGAAGGGTGGAGATCAGGATCTACTCACATGGAAGGGTGGAGGTCAGAATCTACTCACATGGAAGGGTGGAGGTCAGGATCTATTCACATGGAAGGGTGGAGGTCAGGATCTACTCACATGAAAGGGTGGAGGTCAGGATCTACTCACATTGATGGGTGGAGGTCAGATCTATTCACGTGGAAGGGTGGAGGTCAGGATCTACTCACATGAAAGGGTGGAGGTCAGATCTACTCACATTGATGGGTGGAGGTCAGATCTATTCACGTGGAAGGGTGGAGGTCAGGATCTACTCACATGAAAGGGTGGAGGTCAGATCTACTCACATTGATGGGTGGAGGTCAGATCTACTCACATGAAAGGTTGGAGGTCAGGATCTACTCACATGGAAGGGGGGGGTGTCTCATCTACTCACATGGAAGGGTGGAGGTCAGGATCTACTCACATGGAAGGGTGGAGGTCAGATCTATTCACATGGAAGGGTGGAGGTCAGGATCTACTCACATGGAAGGGTGGAGGTCAGGATCTACTCACATGAAAGGGTGGAGGTCAGGATCTACTCACATTGATGGGTGGAGGTCAGATCTATTCACGTGGAAGGGTGGAGGTCAGGATCTACTCACTTGAAAGGGTGGAGGTCAGATCTACTCACATTGATGGGTGGAGGTCAGATCTATTCACGTGGAAGGGTGGAGGTCAGGATCTACTCACATGAAAGGGTGGAGGTCAGATCTACTCACATTGATGGGTGGAGGTCAGATCTACTCACATGAAAGGTTGGAGGTCAGGATCTATTCACATGGAAGGGTGGAGGTCAGATCTACTCACATGGAAGGGTGGAGATCAGGATCTACTCACATGGAAGGGTGGAGGTCAGATCTATTCACATGGAAGGGTGGAGGTCAGGATCTACTCACATGGAAGGGTGGAGGTCGGGATCTACTCACATGGAAGGGTGGAGGTAGGATCTACTCACATTGATGGGTGGAGGTCAGATCTAGTCACGTGGAAGGGTGGAGGTCAGGATCTACTCACATGGAAGGGTGGAGGTCAGATCTACTTACATGGAAGGGTGGAGGTCAGGATCTACTCACATGGAAGGGTGGAGGTCAGGATCTACTCACATGAAAGGGTGGAGGTCAGGATCTACTCACATGGATGGGTGGAGGTCAGGATCTACTCACATGGAAGGGTGGAGGTCAGGATCTACTCACATGGAAGGGTGGAGGTCAGGATCTACTCACATGGAAGGGTGGAGGTCAAGATCTACTCACATGAAAGGGTGGAGGTCAGGATCTACTCACATGGAAGGGTGGAGGTCAGGATCTACTCACATGAAAGGGTGGAGGTCAGATCTACTCACATTGATGGGTGGAGGTCAGATCTATTCACGTGGAAGGGTGGAGGTCGGGATCTACTGACATGGAAGGGTGGAGATCAGGATCTACTCACATGGAAGGGTGGAGGTCAGAATCTACTCACATGGAAGGGTGGAGGTCAGGATCTATTCACATGGAAGGGTGGAGGTCAGGATCTACTCACATGAAAGGGTGGAGGTCAGGATCTACTCACATTGATGGGTGGAGGTCAGATCTATTCACGTGGAAGGGTGGAGGTCAGGATCTACTCACATGAAAGGGTGGAGGTCAGATCTACTCACATTGATGGGTGGAGGTCAGATCTATTCACGTGGAAGGGTGGAGGTCAGGATCTACTCACATGAAAGGGTGGAGGTCAGATCTACTCACATTGATGGGTGGAGGTCAGATCTACTCACATGAAAGGTTGGAGGTCAGGATCTACTCACATGGAAGGGTGGAGGTCAGATCTATTCACATGGAAGTGTGGAGGTCAGATCTACTCACATGGAAGGGTGGAGGTCAGGATCTACTCACATGGAAGGGTGGAGGTCAGATCTACTGACATGAAAGGGTGGAGGTCAGATCTATTCACATGGATGGGTTGAGGTCAGGATCTACTCACATGGAAGGGTGGAGGTCAGATCTACTCACATGAAAGGTTGGAGGTCAGGATCTACTCACATGGAAGGGGGGGTGTCTCATCTACTCACATGGAAGGGTGGAGGTCAGGATCTACTCACATGGAAGGGTGGAGGTCAGATCTATTCACATGGAAGTGTGGAGGTCAGATCTACTCACATGGAAGGGTGGAGGTCAGGATCTACTCACATGGAAGGGTGGAGGTCAGATCTACTGACATGAAAGGGTGGAGGTCAGATCTATTCACATGGATGGGTTGAGGTCAGGATCTACTCACATGGATGGGTGGAGGTCAGGATCTACTCACATGGAAGGGTGGAGGTCAAATCTACTCACATGGGTCAGCATCTACTCACATGGAAGGGTGAAGGTCAGGATCCACTCACATCAAAATCACTCACATGGAAGGGTGGAGGTGGATCTACTCACATAGGTCAGCTACTCACATGGAAGGGTGGAGGTCAGGATCCACTCATAATGGAAGGGTGGAGATCACATCTATTCACATGGAAAGGTGGAGGTCAGGATCTACTCACATGGAAGGGGGGTGGGGGTGGGGGGTGTCACATCTACTCACATTAAAGGGTGGAGGTCAGGATCTACTCATAATGGAAGGGTGGAGGTCAGATCTACTCACATGGAAGGGTGGAGGTCAGGGATCTCCTGGTGATAGTTGTGCAGCATGAAGTGAGCATCCTGCATCTCTTCCCTCTCCCCTTTCCTGTCGGCCACAAAACTCTTCAGGCTGTACTTGGCTGTGAGTGTGAACAGGTAACATGTCATATCATGGAGAAAAAAAGGTCTTGTGCCTCTTTTGTAAACATTACTAATTTACTAGCCTTGAGACAAGTCTACGTAATCAGGTTAATAATCCAAAGAGATGTTTTTATCACAAAATTGATATTTGAATGCACATGATTTTCGTTTTATTTAGAAATCAGGTTTTTCCTACTCAAGGTTCTTCAGGAGAGACATGATGAAATTAGTGCTCATTGCGTGACCATTATGGAACAAACACTTTATGCTTTGAACAGCCAGTGCTGCCTGCAATGATTACTTGCAATATGTTGCACAACAGGCTACACTATACCCTGATTAACGAATCAGACAGAATTTCCAAGAAGGGTAATCGTAATCATTTGAATAACAGTAATGTTTGACTGTCTGGTCAACCACACTATGTTTTCACTGTCTCAAAGGTATACTTAGAACCTTTTAGGGATAATTTATAAACACTGGCAAATAGTCTGCAAAAAATTGTAAGGCTGTCCGTGGAAAATTTGTTTGTCCAGTGATATCATGTAACATATCAGACATCCACATCCTTGACCAGTTTTAAGGAGCATATAATATCATCTTAAGGTCATGATAAACAACAACACATATAAAAATCATACCACATGATTTTAAGCGCACATTCTTCTGATGACTGTCCTCCTCTGTGCTCTTCCGTTTCTCGCCCTTCTTCCTTTCTTCGCCTGGAATATTTGACGATGGCAAATCATCAAATAATCCAACCCCAGCATGGCTTGTGTTATTGAAGAAAGCAACTTCACTGGGCTCCACATTTACATCTACAAATGGACAGAAACACTGAATAATATTTTATGAATATAAAATAATACTTAACAAATATATAACAGTCCTACTATTACAGTAACAGAACAAAAGTGGGCCCTGGGACCATAGCTATTCTCTTAAAAAATCATTTCTATCTTGGAGCCCATGTACAAAATGTACATCATAAATGTTTAGTATTGTTTTATTATAAACATAAAAGTCTGGTCCAGACTCGATTATTTACAGACCACCATCATATAGCTGGAATATTGCCTGGTGGGGCGTAAATCTAAACTCACTCACTCACTCACTTTAGACATTAATGCTTTTACCAACTTCCCACATTTGTAAAATATTCAGTCACACACATTGCTGTTCCTTCACAGTGTCACACACACTCACATGTGTCAGTTTCAAATTATTTGTAATTTACAACATGTTGGTGAGTAGAAGTAAAGTTTTACATACCACTGCCATATCCTAATTAGCCAATTTGAATTAATAATAATCGGGCCACTGAAGTAAATCTGTTTCCGTTTCCATAACACTTCGTAATCCAACATTTTGATCAAATCTGTAGGTCACGATACTCACCATTATATTACTACTATGAATGTCGCCTAACTGTCATTGAGTACATAATGTTGATACAAAATGAGTTGGCATTGCATCAATAGTTTCCGAGATAGGCTGGCATAGACACGTAACGCGACACTACGTCGGTGCGATGCTTATACAGAAGTACGTAAATTGAGGCGATCAGTTTTGATGTACACACCTGACCAGTACGCTATCTTACGTCAGTGTAATATTTGACATCTGGGCAGCTGGCATCAGGTTATTGTTTGCAATTATCGTTAAAAGACAACCAAATGTATTAAAAACACACCTTGTAAACCTCCGCTTGCAGGTTCAGGCAAATCTTCGAAGAGGTCCATTTCCCTCGCAACATCGGTAAGCTCGCTTCCTCTAAACGGAAGTGCGCACTGTGGTTTTCTTGATTAACCCATTTGCCAAATGTCGACCGGGAGTAAAGCTCAGCTGTCAGAGTTTCGAACGAATTATGCTGCATAAGCAGTTGCTACTTATGTTTCACATAATTCATAATTTACACGCAGAACGATTGCATTTATGCGCCGGTAAAGCTTTGTGGAAATATTTTAATTCTTTTTTCATTTCTGGTACGCCTTTTATCTAGAAAGTAACACTGTGAATCTGGAAACGAAGTTGGATTTCGTAATACGATAAGCGCGTCGTGATTCCAAAATACCTGTCTGCGGGTTCCCTGGACCAAGTGCGTCCAGCATTAAAGAGTGTAAATTTATTGCCATGTTAAGATGAGCATCGATCAGAGTATTAAATATAAGAACTACTATTTATCAAAGCCAAGCTCTCATTAAATTTTCTATCAATCTTTATTTCAGTACTTAATAAGGCCTATAGAACATTACAAAACAAAATTCAATCAGAAAAAATATACAAATATATTAAACAGATCACACAGCTGAATTGCAGGCTCTCATTTTGTATTTATGTTATTTTTGTGCATGGAAGTTGGATGAATTTTCACAGGTCCGTTTCCACGAACAGCAGGACCAGACAATCGAGACCAAATTTGGCTTTTCTTTATTAAACATATAAGGTCCAATTTTATCACTCTGTCATATCGTGCACCTTCTGAAATGTCCATGAATAGTTTATTCTATTACTATCAATAGTGTCAGTATTCATTTACCACCATGTTTGCTATTTATATATTTTATGCCTTTTAGTGTAAGAACGTGAATGTGTGTGTGTTTGTGTGTGTGTGTGTGTTGGTGTGACTTCATTATCAATGTTTTTATATAACTGTGATATTTGTGTCTCATAGGCCAAATGGCCGGATGTACTGTTTTTAAATCCCTGGTACAACGAAATGTCTGTTATTGTAATTCAACATGTGACACAACAATAAACTATATTTCTTCTTATTCTTCATGATTTATTCTTTGACGTCTTCTATGTAGGCTAAATCTAGTAGAGACCACTCTTTACACTTTTTGGTACGATTTATGTAATGAGTGAATGAGTGAGTTTAGTTTTACGCTGCTGAAAGCAATATTCCAGCAATATCACTGCCGGGGGACACCAGAAATGGGCTTCACACATTGTACCCATGTGGACAATCGAGCCCGTGTCATCGACGTGGCGGGCCAACGCTTTAACCACGAGGCTGCACCACCGCCCATAAGCATAAGCTTTGTCTTATGAAATATGGTAGACCCTATATGCCCTTTGTCTTATCAATTGATTTATACACTTTGTGTTAAGGTACATACAATAAAATCGGTATCTTATTAAGTACTCTCCAATACAGTTAAGTTATTGAGTCCAATGGGGATGTTGTGATTATTGGTTTCTGGTGAACCCAAGGGACGGAACTCCACGTGGATCCCACGATCATGAGTTGACAAAAATCCGGGCAAAGGTGGAATTCGAGTCCACGGGGAAGCCTGACGCCTTCGCCTTGTGCCAGACGCCCACGTGACGTCAAAGACCGGAACCACATATGTTTGACGTCATTGCTGCCATGAATATCGTCCACTCTCAGAGGTTGCTCCTGGATGCCGTGAAGGTCCGGGCTAGAATATTAATCTTCAGTAACCTATGCTTGTCGTAACAGGCGACTAACGGGATCGGGTGTTCAGACTCGCTGACTTGGTTGACACTTCATCGGTTCCCAGTTGCGCAGATCGATGCTCATGTTGTTGTCACTGGATTGTCTGGTTCAGACTCGATTATTTACAGACCGCCGCCAGCTGGAATATATGGTGTCCTATAATTGCCATCGCGTGGCGCGTACAAAAAGAACTACGTCGTGGGCGACGTCGCGCATAAAAGACGACGTCGTGCGCGACGTCGCTTTGTAAAATATATTTTGGCTACAAAAATAACGGGCGACGTCGTGAACGACGTCATGGGCGACGTCTGAATATATCGAGTGGTTATCGGCCTCTGAACGTGGCTGACCAAGGTTACGTCTAAAAGAAGAATCGTTAAACAAAACAGGATTTAAAACGCAAAAATGCTTCAGTCACTCCCGATAAACATTTCTGTCGACCCAAAAATGTTTTTACACCTATATCCAATCAAATACCACCCTAGAAGGCCACTGTTCATTGTATGTAAGGCATACCCATCTGCAAATGAAACGATCTCTTCCCCACACTCTAAACATAATCACCGGTACCGCCACTATTGTTCGGTCCGGCATACCTCGGGCCGTCAAAAGCAGCTTAAACCTCACACATGTATCTTGAATTGCGTTTTAATTCACAGATTAAATTACATCTACCTAAATATCACTTTTCCAGCCCCTTTCTCTCTCCATTTTCACCCGTGAAGGTCCGGATTAGAAAGTGCCTTCAGTAACCCATGCTTGTCGTAACGGGAGCGGGTTGTCAGACTCGCTGACTTGGTTGACATATGTCATCGGATCCGAAATGCGCAGATCGATGTTCATGCTGTTGATCACTGGATTGTCTGGTTCATACTCGATTATTTACAGACCGCCGCCATATAGCTGGAATATTGCTGAGTGCGGCGTAAAACTAAACTCACTCACTCACTCTCCATTTTCAACATAGCCTCAATCAAAAGTGTTAAGTCTCTGTTGGCCCCACTTGGCCCGAGCTGTCAAAAGCAACTTAAACCTCACACATGTATCTTGAAGTCTCACAGATGAATCCTAGATTCTGTTTACATCCAATGAATATAGTTATATCTATCTAAATACCACTTTATAGACCCAGTTTTCTTTGTAACATCACAATGTGGCATTTAGGTAGATATAATACTGATCTATGGATTTGAACACATTTCAAGATACATGTGTGAGGTTTAAGTTGCTTTTGACAGCCCGGGCCAAGTCGGGCCGAACAGACTGAACACTTTTGATTGAGGCTATTTTGAGGGTGGGCAGACAAGGGCTTCACTTTAACGCAGCAGTTACCTTTACATGTGGCATTTTGTAACATTTCAGTGTGATATGTAGGTGGATATAATACTAATCTATGGATTTAAGCACAATTAAAGATACACCTTTGAGGGGTTCAGGCTCATAACGCCGACCTTTCGACCAAACTTTACGGTTGAGTGAAATATGAAGGTCGACGTCCTGAGACTAGTTTCATTTTGTCAATTAATAATGGATTACGAGGACAATGCAGGATCAAAGAGTTGTTAGAGGAGGATATTCCGGATTATGCGGATGAGAGCGCACCAAATGAGAAGATGACAACAGATGACAGATTTTAGCATTTTTAATAAATACATCGTAAATTCATATAGCATACATTTTTTCACAGATTTTAACCTAAATGCAATAGGTGGGATGCTGAATCAGCAAACTGCTTCACGGACAGTGTTCCTTGTTCAAGCCGGTGACAAATGTCATCCAGTCGTCGCTCCAAATCCCTGTATTTCCCCTTCTTGGACGGACGCTTCTGGCCAGCAGCATACTGGACCAGCTTGTTTTCGGTGTTGGTCTGTTCTCGTGACAGCAACGACACAATCTCGAAAATGTTTGGATGAGCCTTGCTGACGTATTTCTTCAGGCGTGAATGCCACCCTTCTAGGTGGTTGTTTGGCCCATCTGTGTTGTGGTGGTTCCATTGCGTCATGTGCAGATCTCCCTCCATCCAGAAGTCGGTCAAGTAGTCTCCGAGTTGTCGGCAGCGGTCTTCATCAGTCTTTTGCAGTACATATCCAAGATATCCAGTCTCGTTTTCTCTTACTGACTCTGTACATGAACCCGCCAACAACCAAGCAACGACTGTTGCGAGCTGTAGGGGTGAATCTCTGATCTAGCTGTGCATTTGCCATTTCGAAATCGAATGTGAATCCTTTGGCCATTCCATAGATATTTATACCAAAGATATGAACAGTGTTCAATATTGGCACTCTACTAAGTGTTATTGTAAACTTTTCAATCAATTGGAAGTGACATATGCGACGAGTTCACCTTATCAAAACATCTAGAGTAGATTATCCGCAACGCTAATTAAGCCTAATCAGAACCTAACCTTCAAAGGAAACCGTAGGTCGGCGTCCTAGTGGAAAATCGAAAGGTCGGCGTCCTGAGACGACACCCTTTGAGGTGTTAGGTGCTTTTGACGACTCGAGCCAAGCCGGACCGAACGCTTGTGACACAGTGTGTTTGTTGAGAATATATAGAAAAGAAGGCTTCACTTCGAGCAACGTGTTTGCTTAAAATACTACGCTTTGCGACTCTATAAAGAAGTATTTAGGTACTAGTAGATATAATACCATTTTGCCTTTCATGTGTACTAGCAAATTTAAGCATATGCATACGCGCTGGCTATCGGATTTGGGCTGGTGTTGTTTACGGTTTAGAATACAATGAAAGCACATAAGAATGTTTGTGTGTGTAAATGTATACTTTCTTTGATCCTTTATAACATATTACAAAAGGTTGTGATTTAATATATTTCTTTTAACATATATAATCATGTCATAATTTCCAATATAATATGGGGAGCAAATTATTTCGAAGCCATTGAAAATGTCCATGCATCTTATTTTAAAAGATTTCTTACAGAAGGTACATTTGCTTCCAATAAAGCCATACTTGGCGAAACAGGACCCTATAACATGCATGTTGAGAGTCAAATGAGAGTTATTAGATACTGGATTAGACTTATAAGAATGCCTTATTATCGCTACCCCCATCAAAGCTGTCAAATATTGTTATCACTGGATAAATGTGGAAAGTATTCATGGGCTTCAGATGTGAGAAATATGTTATTTTCAAGCGAGTTTTCTTATGTTTGGTTTAAGCAAGATGTTGGTGATATAAAAATGTTTTGTCAACATTTAAACAACGAATAAAAGATATATATTCAGAGTTGGTACGCATCAGTCAATTCATCCAGTTTTCTTAGTCATTATTCACAATGTAAATCGATGTTCGGACCTGCAAAATATGTAAGTGTTCTTAATGATAAGTCCCTTTTAAGAATTGTTTTGTAAATTTAAAATCTCTCTACATGCCTTAAAAATACAACGTTTTAGAAAAGATAATAATACATTGGAAGATTTATCATGTTCTTATTGTTCTTCTGGTAAAACTGAAGACGAACGACACTTATTATTAGTCTGTAAGACTTTCTCTGCCTGCCGAAAGAAGTATTTAAAATGCACTAATGATGCCCCACAAACGATATTCAATGTACTTAAGCCGTCAGTATTTTTGTAAAATCATAATTTAATGTCACGTGACCAATAGTTGTAATTGAGTAACTTCAATTGTACTCTGGGCCACTGGGCCTTAACTACTGAATAAAGCCTGTGTGACTGTCTGTCTGTCATTGTCCAGGTACTCCATCAATGTCGGGTGGTTTTTTGCAAGCCTGAACTTCAAGGTATCTAGTCGTTCCTCCAAATCTCTGTACTTCTATTTGGGGACAGTCTTTGGCCGGCATTGTACTGAAGCATCTTTGCCTCGTTCAGTCCTTGTTCATCTTCCAGGAACTTGGCCATCTCGAATAGGGTGGGATGTTGTTTTACCACAACCTTCATGAGAAGCCAATTCGGAGGTTGTTGTTTGTGCGGGGCCGTCAGTATTTTTGGTACACGAAAAGATTCACTTTGACTTCGCTGTGTACAGGTCCGTGGTTGTGGTCTCCAGGTATTTGGGAAATTATGTCGTTCACTGTTAAGACTGATATGCAGTCGTTCTGAATGCATCTCCACGAGATCCATTTTCCCCTTTTCTTCTTGTTCACAATAAACATATTTATAACCATTTACATATATGTATGTTCCACCACGAGAAGTATAAAGAAACCTATTGTGCATTTTCCATAACTGAATTTGTGGAAATGATGATGAAAGCTGTCAATTCCAACATTCTTATAGCTTGCACGTTTATGTAAGAAATTAAATAATTCACTACTAATGAACTGAGTGAACTAAACTCACTCACTAAACCCGCTGGTTCACATGTCAACCCGCTGGTACAAAAGTCATATTTCGTTTCCTGAGTGGAGACATTTTACATTTTGTAGAAAACCAGTGTATTGATCCCTTAAAACAACACCGTTTTCACAACATCAAACATCAACTAAATTTGACAGATTTTTTACTTAAGGTGTTATGGCGCTAACCCCTCGATTGGTTTACTTAAATAAGTAGTAATGTTGAACATGAAATCAGTGATTAGAGATCAATAGCAGTACAACTGCACCACAAAAAGTTATTCCCCGATTTTCCAATATAACAATTTCTAAACACGACGTCGGCCTCGACGTCGCCTTCGACGTCGGCCTCGACGTCGCCTTCGACGTCGATTTTGTTTTTTTGTCGTAGATCATTCTTGTGTATTTCTGCACGACGTCGTGGTCGACGTAGTCTTTTTTATGCGACGTCGTGGGCGACGTAGTTCTTTTTTTACGCGCCACGCGATGGCAATTATAGGACACCATAGAAATATGCTGAGTGCGGCGTATCACTCACTCACTCACTCCTTGTCAAAAGGCTCCTCATGAATATTGTGACCATGGAAACACCAGGAGTATACGTATTGCGTATGCAAAACCCATGGATGTTGTACATGTATGAAATTAGGAAGAAACACGTGTCACGACACGACTCTACAGACGCCTGGCATAATCAATTATGAGGAGACGCCTTCAGCCCACAGAAATGTCAGCAGAGTGTCAATCAGGTGAAGTACCGCCAACATGTTTGGTGTTCAGAACATTGTGATCAGTAAACCTGAGCAGTGACCAGTGCTATATATTGAGTTCGGGAAGGTAATACAATGCGAGTGAGAGAATATGCCGGTGTCTTTTTCTCATGTATGTAAGGGGAGCTAACTGTTGCCTCTCTCCTCACAACACATATCTAAATACGAAACCATTCTTTGGTCACAGCAGTAAATGCATAAAAAAGGGAGGGTGATCTTCTGTGTAATATACTGGACATTATAAGTTAGTGATATTGGTATTTTTATGATTGATATTTTATCGGTGTGTCAATGAGTCAATAGATCATTATTCATAATTTCAAAATGTACATATATCCCTAAGTATTTTTGTCCTGTATATGTTCTAAGCAAGCCCCTAACCTAAAACATGACCAGTCTGTCAAAACTATTCTCTAAATGAATATTGGAAATTTTAACTATAAATTGTATATTTATATACTTATCCTATCCAATTATTTAAAGTCAAGCCATCAAAGCAATTTTGAGCACATCCATGGTCTTGTGAAATGAGCATCTGCCTGGAGGGTGGTGTGTTGGTGGTTTGATGTCTACAATTTTCAACATGTAATCAACAAACACTATATCAGAAGAATTCTGGACATACTTCTAAATCATCAAGTTAAGTCAGAATCTTGAATCAAAATGAAAACACAACAAGCAATCTATTGAAACACATTTTACTAACAGTTCATCATAAACGTATCACAGGCTTTGCCAAAATTACATTTGTATCGCAACTCCAGAGAAATTACTCGAAAATAACCAAAATGGAAATATCTAATCACATAAAACTGTCAAAAGTTTTGCAACAACCTTTAATATTTAGGAATTTGAAGTATTTTTGTAATGGTTACAAAATAAAACCCCACAAACCAAACTACTTGTATTTATCTGGTTTAGTTAATACCACTGTACCATGTGCATACATATTCTGGAATAAACAATGGATTCTACAGTACACCTTCACTGCAAAATTTCTGAAATAAACAAAACAGAGCTCTTCAAGTCCTTGTACGAAATTCGAGAAAGAAAAGTCTTCTTCAGAGCATCACAAGCAGAGGTGTGTATATGGCTGACAGAGGTGAGGGTCTGTTGTGCTGCCAGTAGTACCACCCATTCTTGGACGTCCTGCATGTGGATTGATCCCCCCAACTTGTGTACAATGCTGTGGCATGAACAGACACAACTGCATCACTGTGGCAGCTACTTCCGCAGTTAGTCTCTGTAATGACAAGTAGTGAAATATGAACATTTGACAATCAATGATTGATTGGTTAGTCAGAAGTTTATGTGTTCAAAACATCCTGAAGCGACATAATTCAATGGATTTGAAAAAGCTATTTTGTTATCAGATTCAAATCACAATTTTCTCAGTCTGTTATTATCATAGATATGATATATTCACATGAACAAAATTAAGATTCATCATCATTCATCTCATAATTAGCAGGCTAACAATCAAGTACTTTCATGGACGTCATGGATTAATATTCTGATAATGAACAAAATTCTAAATAACAATCAGAAAGAACAGTCAGCTGACCTATATATGTCGATTTGTAGAATGATAAAATCATGCACAAATCCAATGTCTCTGCTAATCTACCGAAGAGAAAATTGGTTGACAATGGCAGCATTGTTCACAGACAATAACTGTTTCTACCATAGTCCCAATAATGGTTCAAACAAAGTTATTGTACCAAGCCACGAAGTGGGAGGGGGGATATAGGTTCGAGCTCCGTCCATCCAAGACGATTGGGCAGAAACTGTTATAGATAGGGAAACCAAATTTTGTATGTATTTTCAGGACATGGATGCCTTGATGCAGTTTAAAAAGGCAAACGTTTTACAATTCTTTACAGAGTTAACGCCCTTGTCATGCGTTTCTAGACTTAGTGCACAGTATCCCCAATGGGAACAGATTTTTTCATTCAACAACTTATGTATCGCAATTTGCAGGAAGAATGAATAGTTGTCAAAATAGGAACCGAACACTGGTGGGGGATATATAGTATGACCAGAAATTATTGAGAATTTTAGGAATATGTTTAATTGGATTTCTAGTATAAACAACCTTGACAAGCTATTAAGTGTTTGGTTTCATTCAAGAGAGACAACTCTGTTTATCCTTTTTCATTAGGTTTGTGAAGAGTTATCCCCCCTTTGTTTACTTATCCTCTGACAAATATTGCTGAAATGAAAGAAGAGGTGGTCCGATATTGGGACAGCATGGACCAAGACTTTCTAACTTCTTTGATCAGTTGTATGCCCCGCCGCATTGAAGCCTGCATTGCTGCCCATGGTGACTTGACAAAATACTAACTGTTCACCTGTCTTTGAATCTGGAGTTATGTTCTGCTAATATTCACATTAATACGTGAGTAATGTGTGAATTTATTTTTAAATTACAATCTTTAAATTCTCAATAATTTCTGGTTGTACTGTAGATGACCATGTCTTATTGTTTCATTTACTTCAATATCTCAATACAAATTGACTATGGTTTCATACTGCTGTGTGCAATAATTCAGCACCTTCAAGATTGGCGAGTAAGTGAGTTTAGTTTTACGCCGCACTCAGCAATATTCCAGTTATATGGCAGCGGTATGTAAATAATCGAGTCTGGACCAGACAATCCAGTGATCAACAGTATGAGCATCGATCTACACAATTGGGATACGATGACATGTGTCAACCAAGTCAGTGAGTCTGACCACCCCATCCTGTTAGTCGCCTCTTAGGACAAGCATGGGTTACTGAAGATCAATTCTAACCCAGATCTTTACAGGTGCCTTTAAGACGGAAGACACCAGAAACCAAACAGAAGTAATTTTTATCACATCAACCATAAGGTCCTACTTTGGCTGTCCACAGTTTATCATAAATCTTTGTTGAGATAACAGGCGAAACAGGAAAAAAGAGTAATGTTGCAACAGAATCAGTTTATTCAGAATTCAAAGGAATTGTTGGCTTTATGCTCATTTCAGCCATGAGGGGAAATTATCCACGGCATCCAACATCAGCAAGTGCGACCAATTGGACCAAAGGGATAGGGCAGTCAGACTCACTGTCTTGGTTGACGCATGTTATTGTATCCCAATTGAGAAGATCAGTGCTCATGATGTCAATCACTTACTCAATTATTAACTGGCCACCATCAGCAGAAACATTGCTGCCTTTAACAACTGACAGACCGATATTCCAACTTTTTCAATGAAAATGCTTACACAACTGTTCTATACTGCTGAATGCTCTGAAAATAATACTGGGGAATGCATATTAAACCATGTATCAAGACATCGTTCTTACCCTTGTAGGATCTCGACCAAGAAGGTTCCTGATCAGGTATTTAATAGCAGCAGGAACGTCATCTGTGTAACAAAGTAACATTATATGATAAACAAGAAGACAAAGTCATCAATATCCCCCGCAATGGCAAAATACTCTTCATGATTATGTCTACGAGTTATGATTATGTCAAATATTAAGGTGTGTATATAGAAAAGTGGAAGGAGAGTATTGAAAGGTTTTCAAAGTTCTGCTCCAGATAGGAGCACTATCACCAATTTCAGTCTATGTCAAACTTGTTGCCATGGAAATGCCAAAAATATTTTATTCAGAAATCCAAAACTACCAAAAGGCACCAGTACACCACCAGATCTATGTATGTGCCAAGTTTGGTGAGGAAACATTGAACGGTTTTAGAGTTCTGCTCCGGAAAAGTGCACTACCACTAAGTTCTGTTTTAGTCAAACTTGTTGCCATGGAAACGCCAAAAATATTTTATTCAGAATTCCAAAACTACCAAAAAGGAACCAGTACACCACCAGACCAATCTATGTGCCAAGTTTGGTGAAGAAATAGTGAACGGTTTTAGAGTTCAGCTCCGAAAAAGAGCACTACCACCAATTTCATGCTAAGTCGAACTTGTTGCCATGGAAATGCCAAAAATATTTTATTCAGAATTCCAAAACTACCAAAAGGCACCAGTACACCAGCAGATCTATGTATGTGCCAAGTTTGGTGAAGAAATAGTGAACGGTTTTAGAGTTCTGCTCCAGAAAAGAGCCCTACCACCAATTTCAGGCTAAGTCAAACTTGTTGCCATGGAAACGCCAAAAATATTTTATTCAGAATTCCAAAACTACCAAAAGGCACCAGTACACCACCAGACCAATCTATGTGCCAAGTTTGGTAAAGAAATGTTGAACGGTTTTAGAGTTCAGCTCCGGAAAAGAGCACAACCACCAATTTCATGCTAAGTCGAACTTGTTGCCATGGAGATGCCAAAAATATTTTATTGAAAATTCCAAAACTACCAAAAGGCACCATTTCACCACCAGACCAATCTATGTGCCAAGTTTGGTAAAGAAATAGTGAATGGTTTTAGAGTTCAGCTCCGGAAAAGTGTACTACAACCAATTTCAGGCTAAGTCAAAACTTGTTGCCATGGAAACGCCAAAAATATTTTATTCAGAATTCCAAAACTACCAAAAGGCACTAGGAGACCATCAGATCTATGCATGTGCCAAGTTTGGTGAAGAAATATTGAACGGTTTTAGAGTTCTCCCCCGGAAAAGACAAATGTGCACGGACGGACGGATGGACGGACGGACGCACGCACGCACGGACGGAGTCCATTTTAATACCCCCCGAAAAACGCGTTGCGGGGGATAATTATGGACAAAAGATGATACTGTAAGTATAATTATCATAATCACACAAAAAACAAATTAAACTGTGTAATTTTTCAGATTAGCTGTTGACCATAAATGGGGAAATTAGCAAATTACTATTTCTTATGAACATCTTTCTATATTAACAGGTTTATCAGGTTCAAGTCTCAGAATAATAAATGATCATTTTAAGACAATAGAAGATGTTTTCGTAAGCATGAATAAGGGAAACATGTGAGGGGAGCTAAACACTGATAAAGAAGCCAGAAAATTACATGTAATTATATTACTATGAAATAAATTAACAATACTGAACACCAACGTTCCTCTGTACCAATGTAGCGAATGAAGTCCATGTATAAAAAATCTCTCAGCAGTCTGAAGATCTGACATAAAATGACCAGCATACCTGGGAGGGGTGGAAGTTCATCTTCCCTGAATGTTTTGCTGTCCAGCCGATGTGGGTTGGTCTTGCTGCGGTAGAATGGGTTGTCCTTACCAAATATCTCATATGCTAAGGCCCCAACAGCCCACAGGTCAGCCTTGCTGTAGTCCAGGATAGAGGACTTGCCTACTCGAGCACATGCAATCTGGAAATAAGGTTTTGTTTATGTATGAACAGAACATGTTGAACAGTATGTGTTCAAACCTACAGTGATAATGTACGAGAAAAGCTTTAACTGATAAGGTCAGAAACCAAGGTCGATTCATGGATGATTATCAGATAAACAATTCCACAACCAGTTGACCCAATTCAATGAAGGGACACAACTCTGTACCCTCTGACTGAACCCAAATACCCCTTCCCCCTCAAGGTATCCTCCAGGTGATTTGAAATAATGCCAATTTGTCCGCTCAATTAGTCCGAGTTAAGCCTAGGTGCTAGTGTTGAACATGTTCTCCATGATGAGTTGAATAAAGCTGATGAAAATTTCAGTGTCTGAATCCATATAAAACAAGCATTGTCACTAAGGTGACATAATCCCCCGCCGCAAATTATCAAATCAAACTTAAAAAGTAATGAAAGTTTAAGATGAAGTTAAATGTCAACAAAAACATGACCAGTCAACCTCTCTTGATATCTTCTCTTTAGTTGTTCAAACACACAAATATTTTCAAGACTGACTCTGACCTTGACATGAATGTCATAGTGTATGAAATATGCAAAAATGGTACTAAAGAAATTGCTTATTGACAAACATTCAAGAGAAGTCTTGAAAGTCTATGAAGAAAATCCAGTGAATTCAGGTTAACATGCTGAAATCTTGACAGTGTCGCAGTGACCTTGAAAGTTATGTGAAGGTCACCAAAATTGACTGGGCCCTGCGCCTTCATTAGATGAAGCTTGGTGTCAAATATGAAAAAAATCCAGTGAATGTTTTTTGCGATATCTTGCTGACTATCTTAACATGCAATTTAACATGCTGAAATCTTTAAAGTGTCTTTTGTGACCTTGAAAATAAAGTGAAGGTCACCAAAAATCGACTGGGTCATGTGCCTTCCCTAGATAAAGTTTGGTGTTGAATATGAAGAAAATCCATTTAACTGTTCTTAAGATAGCTTAACTGTCGCTATGACCTTGAAAATAACTTGAAGGTCACATAAATCAACTGGGCCCTGCGCCTTCCCTAGATAAATATGAAGCGAGCGGTTCAAGAGTAAAACATTAAAATCCCCTTGTGACCTTGAAATGAAGGTCAAGGTCACCAAACCTGACTGGGACCTTTCTTAGACTGTGATGAACCTAGGTACGAAATATGAAAAGAATCTAGTCAATGGTTCTTAAGATATTCTAATTCGCATGTACAGACGGAGCCTAATACTATATTCCCTGCTTCGCGCTAAATGTGCGGCGGGGAATAAAATACACATGAGTGAGTGAGTATGGTTTTAGGCTGCTTTGAGCAATAATCCAGCAATATCAAGGCAAGGGGCCACCAGAAATGGGCTTCACACACTGTACCCATGTGGGGAATCGAACAACCAGACGCTTTAACCATTAGGCTACTCCACAGCCCCCTAAAACAAGCACATAAAAGTGCAACACAAAACCTAAATGACTTACTGGTGAAATATTGTATGATATTACCCTACCTCAGGAGCCATGAGTGCAGCATTGCCTCCCTTGTTTATTTCACTGGTGTTGTATGGAATTTGCAGACTGTCTTCACATAAACAGCAGCCAAAATCACTAATCACCAAAGTGGGATGATCTGCAAAGACAGTTACATTAATATCACACCGTGGGCGCTACCATGAAACTTCTGGAACCAAAACATGTCACACTTTGACGAAAGTTGGATGCCAAGAAAAGTTAGTAATATGCCAGATTGCCCAGAGGCAAATAGCTGTGTATGTACTATTTTAACAGTATATAGTCAAAGCTAGGAAAAATTATTAATGATTATTTAGGACTTTATTCATGGTCTGATCCTAAATTATGTTCAGGACACTGTTTTGTTATTAATCCGTGCAAATACATGTCACCATGCACCAGTCATGCAAAATATATTCATTTCTTTCAGAAATCTTTGGCATTTTTGCTGAAAGCTCCGTCTCCGATATTTATCGATAACCCATCAATATTACCATAACGATTACTGATCTCTACCATCTATAAATAACATGAGTGATGAGTCCTCATATCCCCAGCAAAGGAAAGTATTTGTTATGAGTATATTTCTGAAACTCATAACTGAAATAATTGTTTAAAAATTCCAAAATGCACCATTTCACAACCAGACCTATATATTTTGACAAAGACCTATTGAATGGAATTCTATATATAATCATTGTGAAAGATTTGATCGTTTAACTTCTTTTGAACAGTATATATTGGTGTCCATCAACGTTTTCTTTTACAGTAAAATTAAGTTGCATGCTTTGTAGAATGGAGCCCTGGATCTTAGTCTATGAAATGTGCTGATACTAGCATTGCAACCTTGGGTTTGAAATCATTTTGTATTTTCACTTGTCTTGTCTAATGCTGAAAAGTGTACTTGAATTGCAATTGCAGACTTGTGTTAATCTTGAACACTTCATTTCAACATTTTGAAATAATGGAAAGGGGAGTAACTGTGCATATAAATATTGTTATGCATTCCCCACCATGATTGGTTAAAAATTCAGACCCTATGGCATTCCCCACCATGATTGGTTAAAAAGTGACAATATGACATTCTCTTATCAACAAATCCACTCATTGTATGCAACATGTTATTTTCACAGTAAAAGCATGTTGTTTTCCTTAAGCAAACAAGCACCTTTCCCATTAGACACATCAAGCAAGAGATTGTCACTCTTCAGATCACGGTGAGCGATTCCATTCTGCTGAAGGCAGACTACACCCTCCAGGAGCTGGGCCAGCAGGAGACATCTGGTAGCCATGCTTGGCGACTCCTTGTTCAGAAATTCTCTCAATGTACAGGTGTACCTGGGGACACACAAAGAAAAACAACAACGATCAATGCCCCAAAATTCTAATTACACCATACACCAATCCTTGGCATTAACCGTTAAACTATGGTGTCAGTGGGGTAGCCTAGTGGATAAAGCATTTGCTTGTTATGCCAAAGACCCGGGTTCGACTCCTCACATGGGTTCAATGTGTGAAGCCCATTTCTGTGTCCCCAGCCATGACATTGATGCAATATTACTAAAAGCAGGGTAAAAATCAACTCACTCATTCATCCCAAACTTGAAGCTAACTCAATTTTAGGTGAATCAGAAACCTGAATCATTTGCTTCAAATTTCAGATATCAAAGATGGAATATGGAATGAACAGAAAGATACTGACTGACTGAGTTTAGTTTTACGCCGCTTTTAGCAATATTCCAGCAATATCACGGCGGGGGACACCAGAAATGGGCTTAACACATTGTGCCCATGTGGGGAATCGAACCCGGGTCTTCGGCGTGACGAGCCAACGCTTTAACCACTAGGCTACCCCACCGCCCCAACAGAAAGATAGGATTCAGAGTATGGGAAATACTATAGAACATGCATAAGCTGGTTGTTGAATGGTTTCATTTAGCATTTTCATGAAAATATAACTGTTATTGTTATAATGATAATTCACATGTGTTTTACACCAATATAACTTGCAATATAATTTATCCCATGTATCATGAGTGAGTGAGCAATATTCCAGCTATATGGCAGCGGTCTGTAAATAATCGAGTCTGAACAGACAATCCAGTGATCAACAGCATGAGCATTGATCTGCGCAATTGGGAACCGATGACATGTGACAACAAAGTCAGCAAGCCTGACTACCCGATCCCGTTAGTCGCCTCTTACGACAAGCATAGTCGCCTTCTGTGGCAAGCATGGGTTGCTGAAGACCTATTCTACCCTGGATCTTCACGGGTCCCATGTATCATAACATACAGTATTAAACAGTATCATAGTGTTGTACCATTATACAACTAGTCTTCACATATCTTTGTGACACTCACCTTTTCATTAGGAGGAACATGGTCATGTTTCTTCCGAAGCCATTGGGGTCAATTCTTGATGGGAGGGCAGCTGGGTAGTGTTGTCTGTTGTCTGGTAGATCGGGCACGCTGTCTACGAACACTCCATGCATACACACAATGTTCGGGTGCGGAGCGACAGTTTTCTTCCTCACACGGTTCCTGACATGCAACCAAAACAGTTGTACTCTCAGTATGAAAGTTTGAGACAGTCATTTGAGATTGTGAATTACAGTTTTGATTTATTTTGGAGACATTAGATTGATTTACTGTTGTGACAGTCGGACAGCCCAGTAGTCACAGTGTTTGCTTGTCACTCAAAAGCCCAAGGTTTGATTCTCATATGTGAAACCCATACTTTTGTCAATCAATATCTGCTGGAATACTGCTAACATTGAACACAGGGGACACACTTTTTCCCTTTAAAGGCACCAGTGGGGTAGCCAAATGGTTAAAGCATCTGCTCGTAATATTGGAGACCCAGGTTCGATTCCCTTCATCATGCTCATGGGTACAAAGTGTGAATGCTGTCCCCTGCTGTAACATTGCTAAAAGTGGTGTAATAACGTCCATTGTTACCCATTATGCCAGGAATCCCGCTGCATGTGAGAATCCATCATCCTCATGGGCAAAGCTTCCTTCTCCATGGCCTTCAACACAGCCTCTGCATTCGACTCCACATCGTAATTGAACATCATCTTCAAGGCCAGGTCATAATCACAGGAAGGAGTAGCGTCCAGCTGGGGGTCTACTGCAAAATATTTATTACGTCAATCACGAATTTTCTTAAATGTGTTGAGCATTCAGCAATATTTAAGCCATATCATAATTGAACATCACATTCAAGGCCAGATGAAGGAGTAGCTTCCACCTAGGGTTCTACTTCAAAAATATTCAGAACATCAATCTCCCTTTTTGCTTCTTGTTTTATTGAGCATTCAGCAATATTCGAATTAACCTGTAGAGGTTTCAGATTCTTTGAATATATTCCTCCTTGGGGTACTTATAAGCATTTAAATGTCCATTTAAAATCCCTACGACAGTTGTAACGATATTTGAATAAAAAATATTTACAAAACAAAAACTTCTTGTGAGACCACCCTTACAGGGCCCTCCGGCCCCCTACAGCCAAGAGCAGGTAACTCTAGACAATAACCTCGTACCTCACTTTCCATGCTGAACGAAGTCAGACAGAATGTGGGGAGGTGGGCGGGCGTACCCCAAGGAGGAATATATTCAAAGAATCTGAAACCTCTACAGGTTAGTTCGATTCTTTTTTATATATTACTCCTTGGGGTACTTATAAGTATAAGACAGACTCCTAAAGACGGAGCTAAGGAGTGGCATTTTGTTCGCATAAAACACCCCCGACAAGAAGTGGAATTTCCCAAGCTAAAAATAGCAGAAAAAAGCTCACTTACCCGGTCACGTGTCCACCATAGCCAATCAGGCGGGGGCATGAGCCAGGGTCAGGGTCGAACATAGTATAATTACAATGCGAAACCTCGCTAATGTAAACAGTCGAGATAAACCCTCCCTCCCTCCTGTAATCAATCGGAAGTGAAGATAAGGGGGTCCCGCAATAAGCCGCAAGAAACAAAATGCCGTAATACATCTATTAAGCAAAGGTTTCCAAGGCAAATAAGTCTAGAGCAGAACGGAGTAATGCAAAAGACATGAGAATAAAAACCATCACCACATAAAACCCGTCACCAAGGGGATATGGAAAAAAGCTTTTTAAAACCCAACACCAGTGAAAAATCGGCAGAGAATGGTCCATGTCATAAAATCCTCGAAAGCTCTATCGGCTAGAGAGGTGGAACCATGCCCGCTGGAGAGAACTGACTGACCGAACCGAGCACGCTCACTGGAGAGTCTGTCAAGTTGGTACGATTGGCAAGTCCCACGGGGGACTAATCCGCCAGACAACCGGACGGATTCTGTCCACGCCTGCTAAAAAACGCTGCACAAGAGGGTGCTGCCCCAAGAGAGCACCGTCAACAGGAATATGAAACACAGAAATTGCCGTAGAATATCCTCGAACAGTTGAAGCCGCTAGACCAGCATCCAACCGAGACTGGAGGAATTCTAAGACAGAGACTAAATCTGCAGAAAAGGGATCAAGAATCCCCCTGTTGTTGACACACCAGCGCGAATAACAGGCCCATCTATCCTCATATTGAACGTTTGTCGAATCCCACCGCGAAGCCAGAATTGTGTCAGCAACTGGTGCAGGAATTCCGCTCGCTCGGAGAAGGATATGCCAGGGCAGAAGGATATGCGGCAGTAAGAGGGGAAGGCCGTTGGCTCCGACCAGAGGCCTGAGACTGAGTGTTCGCCCAGGACCCCCCCCAATCCTGTGAGGGGGGCGTCCGTCTGAACTGAGAGGGAAGGTGTCGGGGTGTCTAGGGGGATCCCCCTGGACAAATTCCCGACGTCCGTCCACCACCGCAAGTGAGGAATTAACCACTCGGGCGTTGTGAGAATAATCTCGTAGCTCTGCGAGTGGGACCACAGCTGCGCTAACGCTTGCTGAACGGGTCTCATCCTCAGACGCGCACGCCAAACCACATCCACTGTCGCCGCCATGTTGCCTAGCAACCGAAGCCATGTTCGGGCCGACGCATAGGGCGACTGGAGAAACTGTAACACAGTCCTCTGGACTTTGACGATACGGTCCGGAGCGAGGGAAACAATGCCCAGCTCCGTGTTGAATCTTGCCCCCAAGATACCAGATCCTGCGTCGGAACGAAGTCTGATTTTTTGAGGTTGATAATCCAGCCCAGTGACACCAGAGTATCCATCACACACAGTTAGGAAGCTCTGCTTCACTGAGGACCTAACGCCTAACTGAGCTGGGATTAGCATAAGTTTGGTGAACACCCTTGGCGCCGTAGAGATGCCGAAGGGGAGCACACAAAACTGGTAGCACGTCCAACCGAAGGAGAACCGGAGGTACTTCTTGAACTCGGGGTGCATTGGAACATGGAGGTACGCGTCGATTGATGTAAGTCTCGACGGAGGAGATCACTGACCTGAGTGTCTCCATCCTGAAAGACGGCACCTCTAGTAACTTGTTCAGCCCTCTGAGATTCAGAATGGGTCTGAACCCTCCGTCCTTCTTGGTCACTAGGAAGTAAGTGGAATAAAAAACCCCTCTCCTTGCTGACCCACAGGAACCACCTCGATGGCTGCCTTGTCCAGTAAGGACTGAACTCCGGCACGGAGTACTTCCGCCTTCACCCGGGAAGTCGGCACGGGAGTGTGCCGAACCCCGGAGAAGGACGGTGGATCTCGCCTCCACTGTGGCAAATGCCCATCCCTGAGCGTGGACAGGACCCAGGGATTTGTGGTGGCTGCCTCCCACTCCCGAAGGAATAGTGACAACCGGCCGCCGACAGGGACGTTTGGTATGAGGCAATGCACCCCCACAGTCGGCAAGTCTCCGCTTGCGTGTGTGGGTGGCAATAAGGGCTCTGGGGGAAGAATCAGCGGGAAGCTGGGGCTGGTTTCCCCCTGCCCCGAAAAGGCTGCTGCGACTGAGCAGGCCTGCCCTTGCCTCTAGCTCTCTTACTCCGCTTGGCCTGCAAAGGGGCAGTCCAGGGCACAAGGATATGCGGCAGTAAGAGGGGAAGGCCGTTGGCGAGGAATGGAGGGCTTTTCCAACAAAGGCTTAGAGTCTTTGAAGGTAGACATGGCCTCCGCGGCCTCCCGTACAACCTGCAATGCCCCAGGGAACAGGGAGGACCCCATTGTGTAAGGCAGAGACAGGAGCGCCTGTTGCGTGGCTGGCGAATAGCGCGCCACGGATAACCATAGCCGACGCAAGCCCATAACGGCACCCATCATCTGGCTGGCGCAGCACCGAATACTGTCCTGAGCCAGATGAGAATGAACACCCGTTAGCTGATGCGCGAGCACCGGCGCCGACAAGTCGGCACCACAAGCGCTCTGATCCACCAGCTGACCCTGTTACGCCGACAGGTAAGCTGAGTGGACGGCCACTTTAACTGCTGGGCTGCGCACCGGTAATACTCCTCATAGGACCGGTACGCAGACCTCAGCGTAGGCACATTGTTAGGAAAAGGGGGGAGCCGCCTGCCCTGCCTGGCCGAGGCCAGGGAAGACGTGGACGACCCCCCTAGAGTAACGGAAGCGAAAACACATTCGTCCACCACTGGCGGCTCGAATAGCGCATCCTCTCCCAACTGGTACCTTTTGCCGACGTCGGGTAAATCAAACCGCGTACGGGCACCAGTAAGGAGAGGATTAACCACCTCACTCACCAGTGATGGCAAAATGCGGAGACGAACCTCGGCAACCCGGCTGGACGCGAGAGCCTCCCCCGGGAGCCGAAACTCAGCGGGATTGGCCGCCTGCACGGGGACAGCCACCTGGGGCAGGACTCCGGCGATCTTATCGCGAACCTGCCGCAGGGACGACCCAAAGGAGTACGGGACTCCAACCTCCGACTCCTCCCTCCCTTCATCCTCCTCCATATCAACCTCGGTACAATCCTCGGCTGCCGTACTCTCATACTCAAGAGAGATCGCCGAGGGTACCTAAGAGGCTGAACATGAAGGGCTCAAAAGGTCGAGAGGAGCCAGAAGGGACGAGTCGCCCTGCCGGGTGAAACCCAGACCGGGGCACCGAGGTGTCCGAGAGGAACCTGCCGCGACAGGTTTCCGGGCAGCCCAGACATGAAACTAAGGGAGAGTGCCACAAGGCTGGTCGGCGGAGGCACACTATCACCAGGCGGCCGAAGCCAGGATCAAGCTGCCGGCGGGAGGCGTTCTCTGAGCCGAGCTAGGAGCCTCGGGCGCGAAGCCTAACCCCCCAGAGGATCGTGCCCGATCGGTGCCCCGAGCGATCGGGCGTGCCCAGAGCTCCTCCCACGGAACCCAGACAGCGCGCCCTGTCAATCAGGGATTTCACAGACGACATCTGTTCCTGAAAGAGAGTAGTTAATGAGTAAAACGAGACAACGGGTGCCGATGCAACAGGGGGTGCGTTGGAGATAGGTACAGGGGCAGGTGTAGATACAGAAGGAGAATTTACAGACTTAGCAGATGAAGCCTCCTTGGTAACTTTCGCCCGTTTGGGAGCCGATTCCGTAGAGGAGGCGGCTCCCGAAGACCCCTTTTTTTTACTGTGAGAACGTTTGGACGGGGGATCCTGAGCCCAGATATCACCCCCCGCCCGAAGCAAGTTGCTGTAGAACAGCTTATCCACCCGCCTGGACTTAACAGTCTTAGGTGTGAAAATAGCACACGCAGGACAACCTGTTTCGTCGTGATCAGTCTCCATCAAACATCGCAAACACACCTCGTGAGTATCCCTCACGGGTATAGCAGCGAGGCACGAAGTACAGGATTTAAACTGCAACAAGTAAAAAACCTGTGCAGTAACCTACCCCATACATACATAAATATATGAAAAAACACGCATGGGCGACCACAACTAATGCGATAATGTAAGCATGAAGTTGACAATAACAAGTAAGACACACTGCAACAAAACTAACAATTACGACTGTAGCGGGAAATATAGAAAATGCTAGCAGCGGAAATAACGCCCTACATGTAATAACATACAAATAAAAAATACTATAACCACACGAAACATTGAAAACCACATGGGAAGCCAATGAACAGTGAGGCTAGCGAAGGGACCTGTCCGCCATCTTGACACGCACCCGGCGAGCCGACAGCGACAGGGACCAAGTTACAACCAAAAAAGATGAATGAAAATGTTCAGAACAAGTCTCCAAATCGCCCATGCAGGGAAAAAAGAGAACCATACATACAGTAGCTGTTTCTGAGACACTCATAGTCGCTTAGGAAATTAAAATTCTTTGAAGTGGACCCACGTCTTGCCAGTGAAACGACAGCATGGAAAGTGAGGTACGAGGTTATGGTCTAGAGTTACCTGCTCTTGGCTGTAGGGGGACGGAGGGCCCTGTAAGGGTGGTCTCACAAGACGAAACGTAGTTTTTGTTTTGTAACTATTTTTTATTCAAATATTGTTACAACTGTCGTAGGGATTTTAAATGGACATTTAAATGCTCATAAGTACCCCAAGGAGGAATATATAAAAAAAGAATCAAGCTTTATAACAGTGGTCTGAAAATACCAATCTAATGATTGACATGATCATGATGATGAGAACAGATTATTATTTTTGGGCTACACTTACTGAAGCATTATAATTCAGTTATTTATATCTCATTTGGGGAATATTATCACTATCATTATGCTTCATCATTCGTCATAAATCTACTGAAAAAATGGAGAGCTCGACCATTGTCTAGTCTCTCAATATTCAAGCCATATGATAGTGGTCTGTACATAACAGCCCAGATTTGACAATCAAGTGATTGACATCATGAGAACAGATCGAAACCTTGATATGCACTAAGTTGGACCACCAAATCCATTTAGTCTCCTGTCATGACAAGTATATGATCATGGCGACCCATAACCCTGGGTCAACAATCGCCCTTCCACAAGAGACCTGCATATTTGAAATGTTTGATGCAGTTTGCGAAACACATATGCCATTAGCTTACAACAACTCATAACAGCATGTTACAATTCTAGAATTCATATTGGGGTGGTGGGGTAGCCTACTGGTTAAAGTGTATGCTCGTCACGCTGAAGGCCCCAGGTTTGATTCCCCACATGGGTACAATTGGTGAAGCTCATTTCTGGTTTCCCTGGCTGTAATATTGCCTGAACATTGCTAAAAGCGTAAAACCATAATCACTCACTCACTCACTCACGAATCCATACACTGTCTCACTCATATCAAACCCAACCGGAGGTGAGGTGAAATTGGGTGAGAATATTTCGCTCATATGACAACATGCATGCGTGTGTATGTGTATGCACGGCTGCTTGTACTAGCCCAGACTTAAACTGGTTTTATAGTGCTAGCCCACTGAGATACCATGCCGCAGTGAAGCATGAATACCCCACTCAGACACATTATACTGAACAGTCCTTGTTGTACCCATTAATGCCGAGAGCGCCAGGCAGGGACCAACAAGTACCACATTTTAACGTCTTTTGGTATGACACGTTCAGGCATCGAATCCGCAACCTTCCGCTCTCCAGGCGGACGTTCTAACCACACCACGGAGGCGGCAAATGCAACTGGAAACGAAGCATCCACAGAGAACCCAGCATAAGCGAGTGAGAATGGTTTTACGCCGCTCTTAGCAACAGTCCAGCAATATCACGGCAGGGGGGCACAAGAAATAGGCTTCACACATTGTACGCATGTGTGGAATTGAAGCTGGATCTTCAGTGTGACGTGCAGACGCTTTAACAAATAGGCTACCCCACCGCCCCTACCCAGCATAAAACAAATAAATACTTTGATTTTGATCATCATTTGTGACTGACCTTTCTCTTCGTTATCTGACGGCACCTCTTGCATCAGAAGCTTCTGTTGCTCCACCAGTACCCCAGCCGTATGGCTCCCTGGTACACCATCATCCTCGAGGATGCTCATGTCGCTGTCTGACTCTTCTGACATGCCAGATGATACCTCCACACCTGGGTCGTCATCTCCAGTCTTGTACATCTTCATTATCAAAATGCTCTCATCTTCAAGAATGGCGATGTCACTGTCAGAGTCTTCTTCTGCAAGCACGCTTTGATCCATCTTTTCAGTGACAGCTGGACCCATCTCTTCGCACAACTTTGGTGCGATCTTTTCAAAATCATTGCCCATTCCTTCTAGTTCCTGTCCAGTACTGCCCAATGAGTCAAGTATGCTGATATCGCTGTCTGACTCAACCATCATCTCTTGATCTCCTTCTTCATCTGATGGCCAAGCATACCTTTCTGGTTTCAGTTCCTCCTCCTCGGTGTCCAGGATGCTGAAATCACTGTCAGAGTCTTCAAAAACATCTGCTACCACCTCACTCTCTAGGATGGACTCATTTGATATAAACGCAGCCTCAGACTCCAATTTGCTTGCAGTTTCATTCCTGGTTTCATTGGCAGGTGGTTGGACTGTGGTATCATTTGATGTACAAGGAGAATCAGGTTCTTCAACTGTAAACCACAAAAGGTTATTATTTAGCAATATTATTACTTATTATTTTTGGTAGATGTGGCTGCACTTACAAAAACATTACAATTCATTAATTTACTTATTATTTAGGAACTATATTTTAGATCTACATGGTGATTGACAAAAACAAAATTCATTTGTCATAAATCTACTGAAAATATAGAAAACTTGATCTTTGTCTAATGTCTCAGACCTCACAATGAGTCTGAACCAGACAGTCCAGTGATCAGCATCATAAACATTGATCTACACAGTTGGGATATGATCATGATGATGAAATGTGTCAACCCAGTCCCCCCTATCCCACTAGTCTCCTCTTTTGACAGGGCCGGTGGGGTAGCCTAGTGGTTAAAGCGTTGGCACGTCACGCCGAAGACCCAGGTTCGAATCCCCACATGGGCACAATGTGTGAAGCCCATTTCTGGTGTCCCCCACCGTGATATTGCTGGAATATTGCTAAAATTGGCGTAAAACTAAACTCAATCAGTCATTCCTCTTTTGACAAGCATTGGTTGCTGAAGACCAATTCTGACCCAGATCTTCACAGGTAAAATTCTTATTTACAACAAGATATTTTAACATTCCTGTGATCTTTCCATCTTTGATATAGATGTCAGCTCTTTATACCTTGTCACAAATTAAGTTTTAAATTTACTCACTTGTTCCAAAAGCCTGAGACCTGGACCACTTTGAACACCGTCTTTAAAGATGTTAATTTGCGTTTGTGTGCATCATACATAACCATGGAATGTGCTCTTATGGAACCGTATTTATCAAAGCACTTCATATATTTCCAGTTTCAAAGAGTATCTCTCACTAAAAGGTTTTCCATACTCGCACTCAATCATATATACAAAAGGCTGTGAAAACAATGACCAGTTGCAGACTGCTGAGTTAAGGATGTAAAAACATTCACAAACCACTAACAAAATGAGAGATGATCTCTTCTTGTGAATACCTTTTCTTCCTCTTTGACGTACTTCGTATACTGCAGCATTGCATCCTTTGTCTATCAAAGCTCCGATGTCCAAATCCTGAAGTCGAAGAATGGGCACTCCACTTGATTCAGATGCTGATTTAGATTCATGCAACTCCTGGGGAAAAATTTAAAAAAAGACATGGTAAAGAGTAAATAATCCCATTTGTCAGACATCCCAAAGTTAAAACAACAAACCATCTGGTTGAGTGCACAGCTAACACCCAGCCTGTTACCTCTTGATGAAATAGGAATGGCCCATAAAATAAATAACAGAACAGAACTTTATTACAACCCACGAGGACAAAAACCCCAAATGAAGACCTGTGGACAAAACCCCAAAACATGTTTTAACTACTGAGTGATTGGCTTAAGTGACGTGTTTTTATTGAATCAGTAATAGAGATTATCAGGGATAGGGATTAACAGGCACCATTAATTAACTTAGTATTTCGTTTGTAAACATTGAGGATGAAGCTTCATTATTGATTAGGATTAACTGACTTCAAGAGTATTAAAAGCTTAATTAATCAAATTAGTATTTAGATATGTACACATTATTAAGTATTTCAACTCACTGTCAAGATCTCCATTGAAGACTTTCTGATTGGTGTTGGACATGACATCAGGTTGTGTTGAGAGGCAAATTAGTGCTCAGATCGGCTGAATAAATATTTGACTGATAAACAACTTTCATTATTCATTAGGAGCTTTTGGGGTTTTTTTGTCCTACATGGTGGGGGTTTTTGTACCAGGGGGGTTTTGTCCGCACACCGTCAACCGGTGAGGCGTTCGACATTTGAAGACGGAAAACCTTCATTGGCGGTGAATACTCGGTGAAGGCTTTGATGTGAGCTTTTTTTCTAATGTTTTGTTGATATTTCACAGGCGCGAGCTTTTTATATGTTATTCAGGGGTGGAAATAACTTTAAAATTGCTAGTGTACTCCGGTACAGTGGCACATGTAAAATCACTTGCCCTAATAGTTTTTCCACTATACCGGCCGTTTTCTTGTTGATTTTTTAAATAAATAACATTATTAACATTGGAAAGTCAACTGGACACCAGTACAGCGTGATATACAAATTTGCTTGCACCACAGAAAAAAACACTGGACTCGGATGTCCGGCAATTTCCACCCCTGGTTATGACAGTAGATTACCGATTTAACTGTTTATATAAGTGGTGGGAATCGGTTGAAATTTTATAATCGATTATCGGTTGCTATCGGAAATACCCATCCGATCAATGATTGATTGTACAATCGGTTATACTAATTAAGAATTAAATTTTTTTACGTCTTGTGCAATTCCCAGGTAAACATATAAACCCTTTTACAATACTGCAATACTGTATATTTGTCATTTTTTAAATCGTACCTGGGGTACGTATCTGTAGTAGAGCGTTAGCGGCAGTAGCCGGACACATAACAGTGAAAACTGAACAACTCACAGCGGTACCCATCGATTTGGACTAGACTTATAAGATGTGAAGGGAGACAACTGCTATGTATAATGAAATCTACGGAAACTCTGTAAAAGCCTTAGTCTGACTGAGATTCATACTACTTGTTTAACGACTGATTCGGTAGTAACCGGACACTGTCGGCTTAATCCGGACAGTTGTGCGACAGTACCCGGACACTCAACATTTTAAAAAAACAAAACATGCAATTTACACAGAGAAGATCTAGCAATACATTCCAGTCAGTACTAATTAACACCAAACACTGTCCCCATCATTTCCTGCATTCTTTAAACTTTCAATAACATCTTGCAAGATACGCCTTTCCGGCAAAACACGAATTAAATAAAAACAATCAAGCTTTGGGCCTCCACCTCTGATTGGGCCACCGTGTGACATTCTACCCGTATAAAAGGGTGTTATACTTAATATTTTATTGTCCCTAAACAGTGGACCAAATACGGATGTCAACTGCTGTGGTACGCGCCCGACATGGGCTCCAGCGATATCGCGTACAAGCTGTCTATTTGGCCCTGTGCCGACGACCCTTCAGCGATATTGGGGTTTCCGAAAAATAACACTACTCACTCTGATTTTGGAAAATACGTTGTCCCTTTCCTCCTGACTTGACAGGTCGTTTTTGGCTGAAAAGCCCAGCGAGACGAAGGCAAACAGTGGAAGGTTTCTCCCTCCTCTGCCAATTCCGGCAGCAATCAATCGCATAGCAGCATCGCGCCTCAAATTGGCTGCAACTGTTTTCATAGAACTTCGCGGGAAGATACCCGTAAAAACTCTCTGGGAAAGACTTTGCTTTTGCACTGCCAAATGGATCCTTTCTGCAACTGGTGTGGTAAGTTGTGGCAACTTTGGAAATATTGGTCTCTTTGGCACCCTTCCAGCTTTCTCAAGGATAGACTTCCATATCTGTCGGCCATGTTGGATGATTTGCTCGGTCCAAATATTTCCTCCGAATATGTCGGCCCCCCTTGTGGCTTTGGACCACAAGGGGGGCACGAGATTTAACAATTTTACTTTCAGGTTGTCGCGTTACTGTCACTGTCGCTTAAACAAAATGTCAGGCCCAAAGGCCCATGAAAGAAGGTGCAATATCACCACCGATGTGTTGTGATCACGCACCTGCCGCTGTGTGGCGTAATTTGTTTTGATCACGTGGTACTGTTCAGTGACACGTGACTTTTTCCTACAACTACTGATCACAAATACAAGCGTCAGTTTACGATTTTGACCAGATAAATGGTATTTTAACACATTAACTTCTCAACTTGTTTCTCTGTCTTTATTCCACTACTCTTACCTTACAGTCCAATGAGATCAATCAAACAATTCATACATACGAGTATAGAGCACATACATATTTACATGAATTATTACATTTTATTATTTCCATGTCATTATACCACATGATTTCTAAAATTGTTATAATGTACATCATTTATGTGTGAAACGTATCTGTATTTCTTGTACCTGCTGTGTTTATATTTGTAGTTTATAGAATATTGCCACTGTTTCTTCATGGACTGACTGACTGAGTTTGGCTTTACGCCGCTTTTAGCAATATTCCAGCAACATCACGGCGGGGGACACCAGAAATGGGCTTCACACATTGTACCCATGTGGTTCTTCATGGAATGCTATGCAATAAATATCTTATCTTGTCATTAAATCATATTCTGAGTAGTTATTTATTAAATTATTCATTTATCAAATTAATCCTACAAGTGAATGCACAATAAATAAGCATAAATAAATCATTAAATAATTTTACACTTGAATTTATTAACAATAGTGAAAAATTCAGTAGTGTTCGGATAATTGTAATAATATGATGGAATATATTTTTCACGGAGTGATAAGTATAATGGATAAACAAGTAGAAAGTGATATTCATCTTCAATCCATTTTAAGTAACATAGTTTGCTCAGAGACCATATACCGGTATAAATAAGTTTTCTGTATTCTACTCATGTTGACAATTGTTTCAGTTTGCTCATGTTGAATGTATTTTGTCTGTAAAACATTACAGATATAAAAAAACATCAGGTTACCAGGTATAGCAACACCAACACATTTAGGGTTTTAATATTGATTCACTATGAATAGAGATGTTTTACAAAGAAACATAATGTTATATATGTATAAATTGTTTTCCTTTTCTGGCATACTCACGTTTGTATTCAACAGCACCATTTCATTAATGTGTCATGTATGAGCTTTCTCCCCGTGTCTTCTATGTCAGATGACACGAGTGTTGGCCACTGTATTTGGCTCCAATTGCTTTCCTTAAAAGGCACAAAACAGTTTCATTAGTAATTTGTAAATTTGTACAAGAAACTGTTTTGTGTTGGATGAGGGTGTACTCTGCATTTAACATATAAAATTAAACAAAAAAAATCGTAAATGTAAGAATAGTCACATTTTACTCAAATAGATTACCGTAAAATGTCCTTTACTGACTTAAAAAACAACTAAATTATTTTGACTACTGACTCATCTCACTGATTTATTTCAGAGAAATTGCTGTTTAATAATATCAGACATGATGGTGTACCTTCAGTAGACCCACAGCATACATCACTGTGAACACGCCACAGTCTCGGCCATTTGTCTGTTTAGGAACCTAGAAATTATAATTGTTATTGATATGATAATTTACATTTGAACACCAGCATGTTTTTTGAAGACATTTTCGAGAATGAAGTATTAATACATTTCATCAAATATTTTAAATGTGATTGCTTTCTAATTTGTTGTTGAAACTGTTGGATTATTAATGATATACATCCGTGCATAAAGTAAGCACCACCCTGTATTTTTGCCAGTTAATTTTGTATGAAATGAAAATCTACACACTTTCCGAAAAATAATATTTATAATTTGACAGAGCAAGCATATAATATTTTAAAAACGAAAACATGATTGAAATTACGTAGTACTTTAATTAGGATAACTGTCTATATCAGAAACATGTGTTTTCCCGTCCTAAAACAAGTTACCTTATTTTGAAAAGTGAATGTAATAATTGATTGTTATGTCGCCTATAAATTTGTTATTTATTGTCAATGGATAAAAGTTTGTAAACTACGATTTAGGAAAGTTGATTCATTGGGCAGTAATTACAGTCAAACTAAAATAAGGGAAACTTTTATAATGCAGTATAAGTTGCTTTACAAACAAAACAAATTGAATTTTAGCTGTAATTATCAGTATCCAGCAAGAACAAGTGTTTATTCAATACAATAAACTCAAACTCATAAAATATTTATTCCAAAATGTTATTAATGTGGTTTTTTTCAGTTTTTGTCAATTAACAATCTGTATTTTTGGAAAAGGTTTGAATCTTTCACATTCTGGTTCTTCCTGATTATTCATAATTAAGCTTATTTCATGTGTGGTATTTGTAAACCTGTTAATGGATAAAGCTTCTTTAACTGTAGGTTGATCAAATTGATGGCTACACCCTAACTTTTCTGCAGCATCATGTCATATGGTGCTTAATTAATGCACGGGTGTGTATATATATGCTTGTGTAAAATTGATGAATACATTGAATTGAAGCTTCGACTTTACCTTAGGGTAGATACAGGTCTTTCCTAGTAGTCTGTAATGAAATTATAATATCTTCATTCTTTTGATAGGTTCGTAAAGAATATTTTCCTGATATTGTTTATATACTCATGTGTATGAAATGAATGTGGAAATGAGAGCAGTAATGTCTTAACATTTTCTTCCTTTATCTGTTGGTGTAAGAACCCAACCACTGTGGAGAATCGATTGGTCAGGCGCTTGGCCAGTTGCATGTAACCGAAAAGATGACATGGATTATTGCACATGGTGTTAGTGGTTTTGCATGCTGACCAACACTTGATCACAACTGCATAGCTGGAATAGTGCTGACATGCTATAGATATATTATATGTTTAATCCTGGTAATCTTAATAACATCTAAATAAATGTATTGTCACACATTAAGTGAAGCTAAATATTAAACAGAGATTACATGTTGCAGAGTGTTACCGTTTTATGTTCCTCTCTAGCACCCGGTACCGCCCTCCATGGAACAGAGAACCGAGGCATGCTCTGGTCCCACTGCAAGAAGGTATCAGTGAGTCCTAGAAAATAGATACACAGATGGCATTGGTACTACTTGTAGTAACCCATGCATTCTCTGGTGCCACTGCCAGTAAAATATATACACAGATGGCATTGGTACTACTTGTAGTAACCCATGCATTCTCTGGTGCCACTGCAAGTAAAATATATACACACTTGTAGTAACCCATGATGGTGCCACTGCCAGTAAAATAGATACACAGATGGCATTGGTACTACTTGTAGTAACCCATGCATTCTCTGGTGCCACTGCCAGTAAAATATATACACAGATGTCATTGGTACTACTTGTAGTAACCCATGCATTCTCTGGTGCCACTGCCAGTAAAATATATACACAGATGTCATTGGTACTACTTGTAGTAACCCATGCATTCTCTGGTGCCACTGCAAGTAGGTACCAGTGAGTCCTAGAAAAACGATCCACAGTTGCCAATGGTACTAACTGTAGTAATTCCTGCACACATGTAGTGATAATAACATATTATTGTTTAGGTAATTTTCACTCCCAGTAATTGAATATGAAAGACAAATAATACGGTACATATGATTACCCTGTGCATATCGGAACAATCATATTCCCAGGAAGCATGTCATTTTCTTCAATATCCTAAGAAGAGAAGAAAAGAAATTGGTCATGCTCATATGTACAATAGGGAATCTCAGATGTAAATGTTATAGGTAGTAAGAAGATATATCAGATTGGAAAACATAAGTTCTAAGTTAACATAAACCAGTTTTCTATTTTATCATAAATATGAAACATCAAAAGTCATAGAATATCTAGTCTTGATTATGTGAAAATTATGGACATGATTGACTCTATCTAAGGACCTGCCGTTAGCATGTGCCACTCACAATTTGAATATGAAAAACAAATGTTTTTGTATAGGACACACACGTGCTGCCATGTGATGTGACCTGTATCCAATGGAGTGTTGAAAGGATCAGGCAATCCATGTACACAATAGCCCAGTGACACAATGCGTTGTGGTTATTTGCCAACGATGGGGATGGGGGTCTTAATGTCTCGGCCCAAACATTTAGTTTGTAGTTCATGAGTGAACTTTGGGGAACATCGACCTAGTTACGATCATACACGATAGTCAACGCTAAAGAATAATGAGTTTGCTTATCTGCCAAACGTCCTTGGGCGTACTCAAAATAGCAACAAACAATATATACATAGTAAAAGATCACTGTAAATTAGTGATGACACAAGATGTTCGCGAAACAGATACTGACTGTTTTAGCTTGGAGAAGAATCCCCGTGGTTGCCAGCAAGACCACCGTCTCGGTGTCATTTTCGTCTTTGAAGATGCTAAATGTACCATAAAATATTGATAAACTTCTGAAGAGCTTGTAATGTTTTGCTTTTATCAAAGATGAACTATTCAAAGAGTTGGCAAGGTCGAACAATGTTTGTTTTAAATTTTATTTTCATAAATGACAACCTCCAAGACTTTATACACCAGAACGATACCTAAGTGAACTTTGGAATAGAATTGCACAATGATATGCAATGTTTTGGTCGGTTTTGAGTAAAGGGATCTCTTATGTTTTGTAAGTGTTTGCTAACTTGTACTGAAAGTTAATCTTTCCGCTGGTATATTTCCAAAATATGTAATATTTTCTCTTTTAACAAAGCAGATAGTTACCAAAGACAGGTGTCGATGACATGGTCGTCAAGCCATTCATTAGCCATAACAGCTTTCAGTTCTGTTGCTGTTACGAAAAGCCTTTTATAAAGTATGACTCTGAAAAAGATAGTTGCATATATTTATTGTCCCTGAAGCCTTCCTCCTTGGGTCAAGTTTTCTCTTTAACATTTATTTAGAGGATTTTCTTTATGGCCGGAATCGTCTCGACAAAAGCAGGATAAAAAACTTTGGAACAATTATCAAAGACTTTGAGATGTAAGTTCTTACATTCTTGTAAAATGGTATATTTGTCTGTTAAGCATTATATGAATTAGGTCAGGCCGGATGCAGTGGCAGTTTATGTGTTTTCGAAATTTGCCCACCTTCTGTCAGGATCTTCTGTTTCAAATCTGCAGCAGGAATAAAGTACAGGTTATCATGCTGGTTATAAACTGGTCACGGAATAAACTAATCATGAAAATTTCTCTTTACTTTTGTATGTTTAGTTACATCTAGTCATTATGACTCTTGATTGACATGTTAATAACTACCTAGTACATACCTGTTCGCCTCCTTCATGATGTGGGTCTTTTCTGCAACAAGAGACGCCATTGTACAGTGAAGTAAGGTATACAGGTGACTACAGCTGGAATCTCTTGTTTCATATATTGCTGAATATACCTTAACTAAAAGTTACAAAACCCTTTCAATTTCAACAACGTTATCTGCTGAAAGGATCTTCATGAAAAACAATTATGAATACATAATTCTAATAGGCGAGTAGCATAAACAGTGATGATTGTCTGGTCCAGACTCGATTATTTACATACCACCATCTTAAAACTGACATATTGCTCAGTGCGGCATTAAATATCAAGCAAACAAACATTGCAAGTATTTAAATTTCCAAGACTACAGTTTTGTTGCTATACCATCACCAGTTTTTGTCGTCAGATAGTAGGCCCTTCCGCCTCTGTCCACGTACACATGCACCTCCTCGCCTTCAAAGTATTCCAAACATGTGCACGGTGGTGCTGAAATTGTTCTATCCTCCATGTGCACGACCACCTCCCTCTTTAGTGCCCCAGCAATGAGCATAATGGTTCCGATATCTGGATTGCAGACGTTAGTTCAGTGAGTGGTTGTTTAAGCTTTATAACGCCCCGCTTAGAAGTAATCGAACACCAAGACGGGGGAAAGTTCATAAAACGTGGAACGCTTTTAGATAGGTCCATACACTGCAAAGTCACTCTAACCATTGTTCATTACAGATACACAGAAGAAAGGAAACAAAGTTACGAATAGCTCCTAATATTTTATACTAATACGCTTATGAAACTGAGTCAACTTCAGTAAATAATTCATATATAACAACAACATGGGATATTTATTGAAAAGATTAATTGAACATCAATATAAAGTTTAATGTATATGCATTAGTTATCAACATTGGTACTACTTGTAGTAACCCATGCATTCTCTGGTGCCACTGCAAGTAGGTACCAGTGAGTCCTAGAAAATATATACACAGATGGCATTGGTACTACTTGTAGTAACCCATGCATTCTCTGGTGCCACTGCAAGTGGGTACCAGTGAGTCCTAGAACATATATACACAGATGGCATTGGTACTACTTGTAGTAACCCATGCATTCTCTGGTGCCACTGCAAGTAGGTACCTGTGAGTCCCACAAAATATATACACAGATGTCATCAACATAATGGAAAACTAAACATAATTGTTTAAATACTCACTGGGCATGCTGGGACCAGCTAGGATCCTTTCCGTTGCAGCTGCTACCACATCCTTCACTGACTGTTCAGTGGAGGCACGGATGCCGAAACGCTCGCCTAAAGATTCGGCTGTTTCGCCCAACTTGATGAGCTGATAATATATTGGACATGTACGTCAATGTGTGTACAAATATTTCGGCCAAAAACATGTGCTTAGGCAAAATTTACATCTTGTGCTTATTCCTTCGTGAATAAGTCCAACTAACGACATAAAAAGCACGATTTACAGAGCAGCGAATGGTATCAATATTACGCAAAAAGTGAGCTGTTGATATTTAGAATGTCTCATTTACAAAGGACTTTTGGCTTTTGGCAAATACTCACCTGTTGAGCGTAATGCTCCTTGTGCACAAAGCCATGAGCGAAAGTGGCCAGCACAAGGACATCGGGGAATCCTCCGAACACTTCCCAAAGTGAGCTCCCCTCCCCACATGCTACCTTTGAAGAGGGTACCTCGACAAATTGCCTGTAGGAAAATATAGTGACTTGATTCATTTTAGTCCTAATACTAAGAAATGTCTAAACAGTATAGTTATAGTGATAATGTTCGACTTTACGGCGCAACCATGGCCTTAGAGAGTGGATACAGATCAGTTCACACGTGTGACCATGTTGCATGATTGGATGCCATTGTAGGCCGTATGCTGCGCACAGACCTAATTATGTAAAAAATAACCGTTATATTCAGCTGAAACAATGCTAGAGTATATACGAATACCAACTCGCTTTACTATCACCATACCTTCTCGTGTTGGGCACACAGTTTGGCGCAAATCGGAATTTAAAGATGCCTCCCGCTTCGATGTCCTCCAAATGTTTCATACAATAGAGTCCATCCACTATTGCAGAGATGGCACCACTGGGATCATTCTGTAGGCGAATAAACAAATTATTGTTTAAACTCTAGACTATTTCATGTGGCTCTAAGATTTCAAAAATATGACTCTTAAAACGCGTTTACTCGAATTGTGTTCTCTGTTAGAACCACCTCACTTTTGGCAAACAGTGTACCTTTCTGGCGCTTATAAGTCAGAAAACGGGCACTCTACAGTTGTAAGCACCACATGTGATTGATGAAGTGTATTTATCAGAACCATCTCACTTTTGGCAAATAGGGTACCTGTGTGGCGCTTATAAGTCAGAAAACGGGCACTCTACAGTTGTAAGCGCCACATGCCATTTACAAAGTGTATAAACCTTTTGGGATGCATGCCTTCTATGTGAGTAGGTTGGAGGATAATGACGGGGTACGTTTAAGCAAATGTTCCTGTCTAAATCTACTCCAAGCCGCAGCATTTCTCTTGGGATTGCTGGCTTATATTTTCGGCTGAGTGGCTACAAGTGGAAAACAACGGTGTGTCATTGAGAGGATCCTGGTAGCATGTTAGATGGAATTCGTTATGTTTCATATACGACACGAGTGGAAACTAGTTATGATCTTGTGTATTTACTCTGGGCGCCTGTTACCAACTGTATACGTTTATCAGTAAAAAACTTTGGGCAACTCTACACCTCTTATAAGTCAGAAAACGGGCACTCTACAGTTGTAAGCGCCACATGTGATTGATGAAGTGCGTTTTTATCAGAAACATCTCACTTTGGGCAGGGTAAAGTCAGAAAACGGGTGTACCTGTGTGGCGCTTATAAGTCAGAAAACGGGCACTCTACAGCTGTAAGCGCCAAACATGTGATTGATGGAAGTGGTATTTCGAATGGAGACACCAGAACCACTGTGTTGTGTCCCTCTCACATTTTGCTGTTTAACATGAGTACCTGAAACATGTGTACCTGTGTAGGCGCTTATAAGTCAGAAAACGGGCACCTCTCAGAAAACGGGCACCCTACAGCGTGTGAAGTGTAACAGCGCCACTTAAGTGATGATTGATGAAGTGCGTAAGTTTTATTAGAAACATCTCACTTTGGGCAAACAGTGTACCTGTGTGGCGCTTATAAGTCAGAAAACGGGCGCTCTACAGCTGTAAGCGCCACATGTGATTGATGAAGTGTATTTATCAGAACCATCTCACTTTTGGCAAACAGGGTAGTCAGAAAACGGGCACTTAGAAACATCTCACAGCTGTAAGCGCCACATGTGATTGATGAAGTGTATTTATCAGAACCATCTCACTTTTGGCAAACAGTGTACCTGTGTGGCGCTTATAAGTCAGAAAACGGGCACTCTGTAAGCATGTGTAAGCGCCACACAGTGTACCTGTGATTGATGAAGTGTATTTATCAGAACCATCTCACTTTCAGAACCATCTCTACAGTTGTAAGCACCACATGTTTGGCAAACAACGAATTGTACCTGTGTGGCGCTTAAGTCAGAAAAAGTCAGAAAACGGGCACATCTCACTGGGCAAACAGCTTATGTAAGCGCACTACACATGTGATTGATGAAGTGCGAACCATCTCACTTTTTATTAGAAACATCTCACTTTGGGCAAACAGTGTAACAGTGTACCTGTGTGGCGCTTATAAGTCAGAAAACGGGCACTGCTACAGCTGTAAGCGCCACATGTGATTGATGAAGTGCGTATTTATTAGAAATCTCATCTACCAGGCGCTTTTGGCAAACAGTGTACCTGTGATGGTGCTATTAGAAACATCTCACTTTTGGCAAAAGTCAGAAAACGGGCACACTACAGTTGTAAGCGCCACTTTCCATTGGTACTGTGTATTTATCAGAAACATCTCACTGTTTAGGTAAGGAAACGTGCTCACTACACCTGTAAGCGCCAGAAGTTCATCAACAAGCAGTAAACGGGTAAATGAGATTTGTGAAGGCCACATGGCATTGATGCTGTGTGTGTATTAGTTGCATTGTAATTGAAGCAGGCATTTGATACGTGGTACAAATACAAAGAAATCAGCAGAATTCCAGATGCAACATGGATGTATGTGGTGTTTATTACATGGCAGATTGTTTTATTGACCTGTTATCTTTCTGACGCAAAATGGATATATGTTTTAATGCTTTGTTGTTATGAATGATTTTACTTACTAGGTTCTTGTTGATTATCTGTTCAAGCTAAAATATAAATATAGCCATTAGACACAAAGCTATAAGACAAAAAAATATCTAAATGTGAGGATAATTTACTTTGAATATGTGTGCCGAAATGCACTTAGGCGTAAACATAACCCTTCAATTAAATGTTGAACTTATTACAATTAACTTTATATCATTCAAAAGTTATTGATTCATTAGATAACGAAGTTAGTGTATAAACTAAAAAATAACGATAGTTAGAAATTGGTATGATGAGTAGATACCAGCTATTCAATAAATGATAAGAAGTGGGCGGTGGGGTATAGTGGTTAAAGCGAAATTGTCACGCCGAAGACTCGGGTTCGATTCCCCACATGGACACAATGTGTGAAGCCCATTTCTGGTGTTCCCCGCCGTGATATTGCTGGAATATTGCTAAAAGCGGCGTAAAACTAAACTAAACTCAGTCAGTCAGTCAGTCAATCAGTCTATTGAAGTACAGATGCTCTTGTTAGCTGCGCATGGTGAGAACACCAATGAAAGACACGAACTATAACCGTAACATTCCATAATATATTTTAATGTCATTGTTTGCATTGTTTTCTTACGTAACAAAACATACAAAAATGATTATGTACAAGCATAATGTTTGCTGTACATTGTAAGTATATAAACTAAAAAAAACTAATATGTTTTGCCCAATTAAGAACAATTAAGAACTGTAGAAATCTGATCGAGAGTTTGGGGTAAGAACTTTGGAAATTAGCAAAATTGCCAGATCGATATTGGGCGGATTACCGGCAAAATGTAAAAGTTACCTACAGTTAATGGAGTATTGTGTACATTGCACGCTGGAATGATGGTGTAGGTGAGTCATGTCTATATCAAGACAGTGCTCTATATGTTGGTTAGTATTGTGAAAACTGAAAGGAAAAGGAACAATTAAATAGAAACTTCAACAAACAACGCAAATACAGGGATAATACCACTTCATGGCTATCGGCCGAATTGACATAACCGCTAGAATTAGGTTTCTGAAAAAGGAATAAATAGAATCCATTTCCGTTCATAATTTGTCAACAATGAAAGTTACTCAAAACAAGGCCCGTGAGGGAGAACCCTTAAGACAGCCACCTGAACTATAACTCGGCTAGAAAGATAATTTAAAATATTCTTTAATTTATCGTTTTCAGAAAAAGAATATAATATATCATGTATATTACCGATATCACGTGGCGTTTCCAGCTGCACATGATATGTCTCAGGATGTCTGCCGTCTGCATGCGATGTTTAGTGCCAGCTGAGATCGAAGATTATTGTGATTATTAACACCTTATTTGTTTCTATAATTGTAAAGTGTAACCAATATGCGTGAGCATGAATATTATTTACAACTTAATCACTGAAAAAAACTTTTAGAATGACACAATATAATTACAAATACACTTTTATTATTTTTTGAATAAATAATACATATGATACAGGTTGCATTGAACCCCCCTTCTTCAACAATCGTGTTAATGCCCCTTATTGAAGACTTCTACACGAAGCATCCACATGAAAGCAATAACATGTTTCTCAGTAGCACTATATACTGTGTGTGGACTACAGCGAGGACCGTGTTGTGAAGAACATTAACTAAATATATCATTGCTCATTGCTATATTTATTTCCATATGAATTCTTAAGGATACAGTTGGAAAAAAGTACTTATTGATTCTTTGCGAGGCATGTGGTATGCGTTGGAAGGACATGGAGACAACTGTCTATTGCTGGTAAGGACGTACCAGTGCTACTTCTGGGTACGTGATTAGGTGACTGTTATGCAGAAGTTGTTATCCATTAAAAGGTCATGTACTTGAGATTATTAGTACATGACCTTAATTAACATCGATTTTCATTCTGGGAAAGAAGTGGACTTTACATAATTTCCATTCCTGAGTAAAAGTTTGAGATAAGGAGATTTGTGTGATAAGCATACCATCGTCCGTGTGTGTTGCTGAGGGCGCCACAAACGGCACACCCTCAGGCCACCAAAAAGGCCGAAGGCCTTCGTTACCCCAAATACATCTGGATCCCTTGGCACCTGGGAACAACAGGATAGATTATATCATATATGTTACATTGCAGGTAATTCTAATAATATGGTATATATAATATTGAATAATTCTTTCTTGTGTGTGACGATACACAAGCATGCACGCACGCACCCAAAACGCACAGACGTTACCTTTGTCAATTGTGACCTGAGTGACCGCTCGTCTTAATAGGTGGACGTCCCGGACGTCGGCGTAGTCCACCGCCACGGAAATGCGTCGAAGGTCGACTTTTTCCTCTAAAAATATTTCAAATTAAATAAGGTGGTATTTAACATGATATATGTTATGCTCTTACTGTAAGTAAAGTATGAGGAGTGAGAGCACGTACCTTCCTGAGTGGTAGCGGGCGCTACCGGCGCAATATTCAGTATGTTAACCAGGTTGCTGCGGCTGACAACCTCAACCATATCTTGGTGTCATGTTTTAATATAATTAAGTTAAAAGGCATTAAAAAGCTTTAAGTGATTGTATTTTATGGTAAAGCGATGAGACACGAGTTTTTTCAATAGATAGTCCACTTACTTATATATAATATATATTACAATATGGGAATGAAACGTTTTTTATATTAGCACATATACTTTGTTTTTAAATACTATACATGTATCAGTAATTAAGAAGTTCAGCATTGACGAGAGCTCTATTTGTGTACACCCAAGACGGCATGTCAGGCTATTCGACATTAACAATCTGGATATGATTTCAGATGAAATGTAAAAAAAGCAAACCAACAACCTTCAATGTTCCTTCGGTTGTGAGGTGCACTAGGGCCATTTGTGGCATCCCTTGAATTTTACAAATATTCCGCACCTTAATGTAAAGTAAGGCAAGTAAAACAACAATGATAAAGAATTTGAATATATTGTATTTATTTCATATAGAAAAATATGTATTCTCTAGGAAAGAGTTTAAAATGTAAACTTTATAGGGCATGAACGAATACGAACACAAACTTAGTTATTAGCACAACATAAATATACGTAGACAGTGTCTTAAAGTTAAAAAACATACCCTTTGCCTTAATCTCCCCATTCTTTTCCTGGCATTCGCCCGTTTCCTTTTGTATTCAGGGACTGGATTGTTCTATATCAACACATGAAGCGAACTATTATGATACTGGGAAGAGTATTGCAATACTAACTAAATAAAACTAAAATATATACACGAGTTTGACAAGTTTGTATAGCAGTGTGCCCTCCCGCCCAGCCCTTACTGTAATATTACAGTAACGCTACGGTACTTACTGTAATGCTACAGGGCTTACTGTAATGCTACGGTGCGTACTGTACCATCTACGGTGCTTACTGTAATGCTGCGGTATACGTTTATGGCGCTTAAGTTAGAAAACGGGCACTCTACAGCTGTAAGCGCCACGTGTGAAGTGTATTTATCAGAACCATCTCACTTTTGGCAAACAGGGTACCTGTGTGGCGCTTATAATGCTACAGTGCTTACTGTACCGCTACGGTGCTTACTGTAATTCTACGGTGCTTACTGTAATGCTACGGTGCTTACTGTAATGCTACGGTGCGTACTGTACCATCTAGGGTGCTTACTGTAATGCTACGGTGCGTACTGTACCATCTACGGTGCTTACTGTAATGCTACGATGCTTACTGTAATCCTACAGTGCTTACTGTAATGCTACGGTGCGTACTGTAATGCAGCGGTGCTTACTGTAATGCTACGGTGCGTACTGTAATGCTAGCGGTGCTTACTGTAATGGTACGGTGCTTCCTGTACCGCTGCGGTGCTTCTTTACTGTCATGCTATGTGCAGCCCTTAATGTAATGCTACAGTACTTCCTTACTGTAATGCTACAACCCTTAATGTAATGCTACAGTCCTTACTGTAGGTCTACAATCCTTCCTTACTGTAATGCTACAGTACTAACTGTTATGCTACAGTACTTAACTGTTATGCTACAGTACTTATTGTAAGGCTACAATCCTTCCTTACTGTAATGCTACAGTACTAACTGTTATGCTACAGTACTAACGGTTATGCTACAGTACTTATTGTAAGGCTACAATCCTTCCTTACTGTAATGCTACAGTACTAACTGTTATGCTACAATACTAACTGTTATGCTACAGTACTTACTGTAAGGCTACAATGCTTCCTTACTGTAATGCTACAGTACTAACTGTTATGCTACAGTACTGTTATGCTACAGTACTAACTGTTATGCTACAGTACTAACTGTTATGCTACAGTACTTACTGTTATGCTACAGTACTAACTGTTATGCTACAGTACTTATTGTAAGGCTACAATGCTTCCGTACTGTAATGCTACAGTACTAACTGTTATGCTACAGTACTAACTGTTATGCTACAGTACTAACCGTTATGCTACAGTACTAACTGTTATCCTACAGTACTAACTGTTATCCTAGAGTACTTATTGTAAGGCTACAATCCTTCCTTACTGTAATGCTACAGTACTAACTGTTATGCTACAGTACTACCTGTTCTGCTACAGTACTGTTATCCTACAGTACTTATTGTAAGGCTACAATCCTTCCTTACTGTAATGCTACAGTACTAACTGTTATGCTTCAGTACTAACTGTTATGCTACAGTACTAACTGTTATGCTACAGTACTTAGTGTAAGGCTACAATGCTTCCTTTCTGTAATGCTACAATACTAACTGTTATGCTACAGTACTAACTGTTATGCTACAGTACTTACTGTTATGCTACAGTACTTATTGTAAGGCTACAATCCTTCCTTACTGTAATGCTACAGTACTAACTGTTATGCTACAGTACTAACTGTTATGCTACAGTACTAACGGTTATGCTACAGTACTTATTGTAAGGCTACAATCCTTCCTTACTGTAATGCTACAGTAATGTTATGCTACAGTAACTGTAACTGTTATGCTACAGTACTTATTGTAAGGCTACAATGCTTCCTTACTGTAATGCTACAGTACTAACTGTTATGCTACAGTACTAACTGTTATGCTACAGTACTTATTGTAAGGCTACAATGCTTCCTTACTGTAATGCTACAGTACTAACTGTAATGCTACAGTACTAACTGTTATGCTACAGTACTTATTGTAAGGCTACAATGCTTCCTTACTGTAATGCTACACTACTTACTCAGCATCTTCGGTGATTTTAAGTGATAATAGAATTATGTACATAACTGAGTTTTAATATATAATATGTTTGAAAGGAAACGTTCACGCACACTCTTCTTGAAATAGGGAGGTAAAACAAAGAAAGGCAGGACACGACCAGTGGTTTCAAATGCATGCTGATTGGCTAAATGACATCAAAGTAAATACAGGTCACTGTGACGTCGTTGCACTATACCTCTACAATAATCAAGGGTAAACATTGTGTATTTGATATGTTACAATGTTGTAAAAAATAACATTAACAGCTGTTTTGCGCATGTTACACATGTAATTTGGAACTAATTCATTGTTTGTTTAGCTAAGGCTTACTTTTTTATTACATGTACTTCTATTACTGTGTGTATATTTACTGAAGGTGGCTGTGTGGACTAATAAATGAAATGCATGTATGTAGATTTCCTTTACAACGTTATTCACATGGCTACATACGTCTTTCTTCCCTTTTTGGAAAGAAAGGCCGTATCCGTGGTATAGTAGTAGAGGTAGTGGGTTCAGTATGGGGCCGCGTCATACCAAATGACGTTGACATAAGTTACTTGTTGTTACCCTGCCTTGCGCTCGTTTTTAGGGGTTACTGAGTGGGCTTTCACTAAAATAGGCATTAGTATTGACTGGTACAAGAAGCAACACACATACGCATGTTCACGTAGTCATATAAGTGCTATTATATTGGGCGCAGCGTAAACCCCATTGGATGTAACCTCAGCTCCAGTTGTTGCTTTTAAAACATTAGGGGGTAAGTGGGGTGTGTGTGTGTGTGTGTTACATACTTTTCGCTTACACATTAATTTATAAGAGGCTCGGCGTCATTACGCATGGCACTAATTATATCATTTTTTCATTAATGTGACGTGAAATGTAGGTAGATATAATACTAATCTATGGATTTAAACACATTTCTAGATACATGTGTGAGGTTTAAGGTGTTTTTGACAGCACGGGCCAAGTCGGACTGAACAGAGACCAAACACTTTTGATTGAGGCTATGTTGAGAATGGAGAGAGAAAAGGGCTTCACTTTAACGGAGCAGTTTTCTTTACATGTTGCATTTTATAACATTACAAAGCGACATTTAGGTAGATATCATACCAGTCTATGGAATTAAACATATTTCAAGATACGTGTGTTATGTTTAAGCTGCTTTTGACCGCTCGAGCCAAGCCAAGCCGGGCGGAAAATTGTGGCCGAGATAATGTTGAGAGTGTGGGGAAGAGATCGTATCTTTTTAATGTGGGCATGCTTTAAATACGATGAATAGTGAATTTATGGGGTGGTATGTGATTGGATAAAGATGTAAAAACATTTTCGGGCCGACGGAAATGTGTATCGGAATTGGCTGAAGTATTTATACGTTTTATATCCCGTTTCGTTTAACGATTCCACTTTTAGACGTAACCTCGGTTTTAGCCAATTTACTCGTAATAAAGTTATTATGGTACGCGTTTGTGGCTTCAAATTTGATCATTATTATCATGAGTGTATGTTGCATTGGTTAATTGTAGGCATGGTTTTCGTTAATGGGTTTATTAGCCAATAATAGATTTGGCCCGCCTTGGCCCGGCCCGGCCCGACTTTTAGGCCATCCCAGCTTACACTGCATGTAATAATAGACCGATCCAGTCTGTCAATCAAAACTAACGCATGCGTCACTTTTGGCCAATCAGAAGGCCGGGTGCGCTGTGTGGATTTGTCAGACGTATTTCCGGGGTCAAACGATGCCTCCGAAGCAATGTGCTTCGAATTATGCCATTTAAACACGCTATATCTATTACATATTGCTGTGATTTGATGTGTACTTTTAACAAAACCATTACGGTCAAGACAAAACAAATTGAGGCGGATCAAGGAGCGCGATAGGTCTCGCGATCAGATAATCGTCTGCACCATCGTTCACGAAACCTACGTCATGCACGCAGATAAGAATTTGCACGAATTTCCACACTTATGCACATGTTCAAAATCATTACCAATTGATGACAACAAATAGCAGTTTAAGACTTTGCAAGTGTTATAAACACGGACAATTCTTGTAACTACAAAATTGTTTTTACTTAACGTTTTTAGTCACTACTGGGCATTGAGTTGGTACGCCATACAGCTGAAGTGAGACAGGCGAGAAAACGGTGACACAATGTAAACAAATCTGCCAGCGATCTGATTTCGGTTCTAGGGTCGATCGAAATAGCAAAACTTGTTACATTAAATAACAATGTGGCGGATATACATAGATCTTAGATATTCCTAAATTTGTCACACATTTTAGGATGTTTTAAATTTCAAAAGCGCAACCTGAAGGCCTACTGCATAGTACCTTGTTAATAGTGCAAAATATTCGAGGAGTAATACTGTTGCCTATCATGCAATATCCAAATATCAAAATTTATTCGTATGAGTGCCTATGAAACTATGCTTCAAATATTTCAGAATCTGTATAAAGAGATGGATGGGACTTTGAACTGAGTTACGTTCCTCCATGTGGAGCGAATACGAAAACTATGTGAGAAGAATAGTGACTTTCTGGAGTATTGGGCGGAGTGAAATAAAGTGTATATCTTAATTAAGAGGACATTTGAAGTTTTGTTACAACATAAAATTATTCACATATATTGGTACATTTTAGGAGCAATATTGCAATTGTCATTTTGATTAATTCACTGGAAATGATAGCAAGGTATGTTTTAAGAATCTTGGTCTTTTTAGTAAATGTGGAAGGGTAATAAATAAATACTAATCTAATCAATTATAAATAATTATTTAATTGATTGACATATCAGATTCATGTGATTTTAAGGCAGAACTAGGTAAACAAACACTATACAAATCATGACAGGACAATCACTTGGTATTAACTTAGTTTGTTGGCTCCTGCTTTTAGATGTGTTTTTTTTAAATAATATATTTACTAATAAGATAATTCTGAAAGTGATTGCTAGTATCATAACTCATCAAAGTTATTTCAACATCCAGAGAATTTGATAAAGCAACCCTATGTTTTGGTCACATCCTGGTCAGGCATTATCCAGTCCTGGAACTTACAGAAATCTCAGTTGACTTTTCATGTAATGGGATAAATATTGAAACATATATTTAACCCAGATGTGATGTAATGTTTCTTATAAATCATCAGTTTTTTAGGAGGCTACTAATATTTGAAGACTGAGCCAAAGCTAGTGTTTATTAAGATGTTGGTTTTGGACAAATTGTTCAAGGTTTGTTGATGGTTATTTAGAAAATGAGCTTCATTAAATTGCACACTGGTTGTAGGAGGTGTTTTCCTAACCTCTTGCTATGACTTTTACCAAATTTTGAATCAACCTTACTATAATTTGCATGACACTAGTAAGTATCTCAGAAAAGGAAATAGATCAAAATTTAGAAATGTCCTCTAGGGATATAGTCTCAGATCCAATAAAACAGAGATTGTCATTGTTTAGGAAGCAATAATGTCAATATATGTATTTGTATTGACAAAAAGCTTTGAACTTAGGATATATTCTTTGCACCTAATTTGCACTAGTAGTTAGCAGTTAAATATCTCTGAAGGAAAAACAATATTTTTGTATTTTGTGTAACATAGTATTTCAATGCTAGTTAATTGTTCGGATAACAGCTAGTGGATCATCTGTTCAAAGATCTTGCATCACAGGTTTCCTATTTCTGGAAGATGGGTCACTGGACAGGTGCAGACTGTATCTTGGATCTTCTTTGTGTTCTGGTGCTGTGACATACCTGTACATAAACGCTGGCAGTTCATGAAGTCAAGTATTGTGGAAGTTTGTATGTAAGTTAGGATTCCACAACAAACTACATACATTGTATAGAAAAATAAAATGGAAAGGATGGTTTTAAAAAATGGATTTCCTTATATTCAGTGTCATTTTAGGATGGTGTACAGATTTTGAAGAGGGAAACTTTACTGAGAATTGCTGCAGATCAGCTGTTGAATATTTGCTTCTGGGTCGGTCCGGAGAACATCCATGGAAACATACTGTTTACAAGCCTAATCATATTTTCCAGATTTCCAAATAAGATCAATAAGTTATGCGCTGTGACTGATTTGTTTACATTAATTATATACAGACAAATAAGATGCACGAAGTAGTAGACGGGAAATATTTTCTGCTTTTTATTTACCATTCATTTAATTCATTAAAACAAAGAAACCCATGTTTTCAGATTATTTAACTAAGTTTGAACAACACCAACGGATAACTAAGTAAAGGCACCACGCGCAACGTTGACAATCTATTTTATAGATACCGAAACGATCTGCAACATGAACATGTGGATGTTTTCGCGGTTTTTATAAACTATAATGATGGGAATTATTTTGGGGAAAAATCCAAGCAACAAAATTCAGTTACCCTTCCCCTGCTGATATCTTTGACGGAGGTGAATTGCCAGATAGATTAATTGATTCGAAAGAAAATACGCTTCCGTGAGTTGGTCGAGACGATTTTTCATCGGGCATGTAACTCATTTTCACTCGCCAATTGCAATCTGCCAACTAAAATATATTAAAAATCACATACCTATAACTTGCCTCTTTAAATATCATTCACAAAGGACGGATACCAAAGTACCACAAGCATAATTCATCAACAACGTTCACAATCACGTACGTTTCGCCGGCGGTGACGCCATTGTGATTAGTCAGTGGTTGTCCCCCCTAACGTCAAAAACGAAGTGGGCGGGGCTTATCGGCCGGCACTGGATCTGTCTATTTCCTGGTGGGTTGCAATCAGCAGTAACACCGCCTTTCATCCGGGCGACTTTATGGACCGAAAGTACGTTTCTTGGAAATTCGATTAGACAATGGCAGCTGACGAGACGTATCCCAAACGCTGAGACTTTGGAAAAGGTAGATATTGAGATGTAGATATTTGTTCGGAAGGGTTTGGGAATAGTTTTATTGTAGATCTACACAGGCTTAACTCCGTACAACCTTTTTGTTTAGGGGAGGCAACTCTATTCTTGGTTCTGCCTGTAAGCTGTGTCACCTGATTTACAACAGACAAACACGAAAGCTGTTATCATAAGCGGATCCGGAGGGGGAGGTGCAGGGGTGTTCGATAGTCAAGAGATCACGAAAGCCTTTGCAGAATTTGGAGGATACATTACCAGTCCTACCTTCTGTTACTGACAGTATATATAAGGCATAAGGTATATCCCTAATGCTCAACACAATACGAGTATCCCATGTCTCTTTTACTTTCAAACGTGATCTCAGAGTTTCGATTTAGAATCTAATTAATTGTAGGACAACACATACTTTAGTGGATCATGTGTACCTAGCTGTGATATGGTACTGGGTACCAGAATTACTAGACTTTATATGTAGCATACTGGGTACTAGAATTGATATAGCGTACTGGGGTACTAGAATTGATATAGCATACTGGGTACTAGAATTGATATAGCATACTGGGGTACTAGAAATGATATAGCATACTGGGTACTGGAATTTATATAGCTTACTGGAATTGATATAGCATACTGGGGTACTGGAATTGATATAGCATACTGGGATTGATTCAGCATACTGGGGTTCTGAGACTGATGTAGCATACTGGGGTACTAGAATTGATACAGCATACTGGGATTGATTCAGCATACTGGGGTTCTGAGACTGATGTAGCATACTGGGGTACTAGAATTGATACAGCATACTGGAGTACTAGAATTGATACAGCATACTGGGGTACTAGAATTGATACAGCATACTGGAGTACTAGAATTGATACAGCATACTGGGGTACTAGAATTGATACAGCATACTGGGGTACTAGAATTGATACAGCATACTGGGGTACTAGAATTGATACAGCATACTGGGGTACTAGAATTGATATAGCATTCTGGAATTGACATACATACTGAGTACCAGAATTGATATAGCATACTGGGTACTAGAATTGATACAGCATACTGGGGGTGTACTAAAATTGATACAGCATACTTGATACAGCATACTGGGGTACTAGAATTGATATAGCATACTGGAATGTACTAGAATTGATACAGCATACTGGGTACCAGAATTGATACAGCATACTGGGTACTAGAATTGATACAGCATACTGGGTACTAGGAATTGATATAGCATACTGGGTACTAGAATTGATACAGCATACTGGGTACTAGACTTGATACAGCATGGGGTACTAGAATTGATACAGCATACTGGAGTACCAGAATTGATATAGCATACTGGGTACTTGATACAGCATACTGGGTACTAGAATTGATACAGCATACTGGGGTGCTAGAATTGATACAGCATACTGGGTACTAGAATTGATACAGCATACTGGGTACTAGAATTGATACAGCATACTGGGTACTAGAACTTGATACAGCATACTGGGTACTAGAATTGATACAGCATACTGGGTACTAGAATTGATACAGCATACTGGGTACTAGAATTGATACAGCATACTGGGTACTAGAATTGATACAGCATACTGGGTACTAGACTTGATACAGCATTAGAGGATATGAATTGGGAAAACCTTCAAAATCTATTTCACAGACCCATTGCTTACATGCTGTAATTCTACAATAATACTGTTCAAAGTGATAATATCCCCAATTCACTCACTCACACATGGAAATAAGATTAACTGAGAGTTAATTTCATGTGATTTGAACATAGAGATCATTTCAGGTATATAAAAAGAAAGGCCCACATATACTTTTCATTCCATCAGTAATCATTAGTGATACGAGATAAATTGTACCTGAAAAGTCAGCTTGACAGGGTTAGAACATAACTCTTTAAAGGTGAAGCCAAAAAACTGCTTGTGAATTTTAAGCTACAAGCTAAATGAAATTTAAAGAAGCAGAAACTTAAAAATAATTCCAAAATCAATAACCTTTAGTTTTCACAACCTTAACTAAACATGTTAAATAATGACACAAGTCAACTGTCAAGTCAAAAACTTTAGTGGTAATACTTTTAACATTTTACATGTCTGTCGGAACATGTCTCACTCTCTCTGGACTGGAAAACTGTAACACTGTCTGACTAGTCAATATCATAGTTAAAGTCAGTGTTCACTGCAGGTATCATATGGTAGGACGCTTTGACCTTTAGCTATTGATCCACCATCTGTTAATAAATGGCCTTGGTCTGAGCTGGGAAAGAGTGGCAGAGCTTCAGATAAGATTTAGCTTATGTGGGTACTGTACCCACTGTATGTTTTTGGAGTGGGTATTTCATTTTCCGTTACCCACTGCTTTCAAATATGTGCGTATTTCAGTCATTTTACTCACCTAAGTATTATGTCATTGAGCAAGTTTACTTAGCAGGTATGTTCTGCCTTATGTCATACTTAATCAAAACCAACTTAAATATAATGGAAATGATTTCATAAAAAAATCACTCATCCTATACTGACATTAGAACACTTGTCCTATACTAGCAGTACAACTTGATAGCATTCGATGTCTTTTTCATTCATGATTTTTATAAATATATTCCGGACGCATTTGTTTTAAACATTTTGCGTATCTAACATTTTAAATGCGTAATTGGTACACAACAATTATTTTTCAATGCATAATTGGAAATTTTCTATGCATATTTTACCCGGATACGCAGCTCATCTGGGCCTCTGAGTAGGTCCCTCAATATGAATGTGCATTAGCATGTTGAGTGTTTGATTCGAAAGTCTGCATCTCCAGTCATTCTTTATCCTTTTCATAGTTGAGGTGAAATTGGGTTTAACGTCGTGCTTGAGAATATTTCGCTCATATGACGACATGCATGCGTGTGTATGTGTATGTGCGGCTGCTGGAACAAGCCCAGACTGAAGCTGTTTTTATAGTGCTAGCCTACTGAGATACCATGCCACAGTGAATCATGAATACCCCACTCAGACACATTATACTGACTCCGAGCCGACCAGTCCTTGATGTACCCATTAATGCCGAGCGCCAGGCAGGGACCAACAAGTACCATATTTTAACGTCTTTTGGTATGACGTGGCCGGGGATCGAACCCGCGACCTTCCGCTCTCCAGGGGATGCTCTAACCACTACACCATTACAGCGGTCTTTCACAAAAGGCATGAGATAGGGGAATGATGCTAGTGAATTTGGGATTAGGGGTACATCCCCCTTAACTGTTACAAAAGAGGGGGACCTGACACCAAGCAGGGGGATCACATATTGACTAAAGATAGGTATTTACTGTAATGCTGATGCTGTCACTACAATGCTTAACTATTCACATGAGTTTTATTACCTTGGCTTTTGGTTCAGCACTTGTGAAATAAACTTCTCTCTTTCTTAGCTTTCCATGCTGCAACAGCAGCATCATAGGGAAATTCCTTAGATCTGGGCCCCTCAGTTTGGATTGTAGAAGGGGGTCGTCTTATCTGTGGGTTACACTTTCGTGAAACTTTTTTCAGGGGGTAAGAAAATGACATTACATATTACATTGTTGAGTGAATGAACAAGAGAAGACGACTTTGTCAGTGAAGACAGTAAATTTGCAATTAAACATTATGGACAAGATTGTTTACCATATCAGTTCTAATTTGCTTTTGCTTTGCATTGTAGTATTATATGCAGGGATTAAGATTACAGTGTGTATTTGTCAGACAGATGAATTCTGATGCAGTGATCAGGAAAATCTATTATCTGAAACTGTTATTTTATCAAGATAAATATATTCTAGTATTGTGTAATTCTAACTGCAGGTTTTGCTCTATCAGTGTAAAATATTTATAATCATAACTAAGGTTATGTGACAGCACTTCTGTGTATTGTTTCTGCTGTTACCCGTTCTGAAGTATACGCTAGGTGTGCCAGGCCATTTTTAGTTTGACACGAGGTTGTGATATTTTCAACCAATAGAATTACGAACGCCGCCGAGCTGCTAAATATGCAGCACCTGATTGGCTGAAGTAAACCTACATTAATATATGCAAAACCGAAAATAGATATAGGTCAAGAAACCGCTTTGGTATTTGTCATGAAAAGAGAAAGAATGATGAAACCGGTTTGGTTTATTAACAAACAGCAGAGTTAATCACCATGATTCGCAGTCTTGTTTATATAATTTCCACAGACGCTTTTAATTTGTGATTTGTAAATGCGTCCACACATGTTACGCAGATGCATGAGTTGACACAATATGATAGGTACGTGGTCATTCATATTGCGTGACAGGTCGGGCATCGATTTTCATTTCGTGCGGGAGATGTACCTTAAAGGGGAGAATCCCGCAATCGCGCAACCTGGATGCAATACTGCCGAGACACTAAAAAAGTCGTCCTTTATTAAAAAATTGAACACTATAATGAATTTTTAAATGCATATAGTGTATTAGCGTCCATTAATTTCGACCCTATCATGATTCAGCATGTAGTCGACATGTGTCTTAATATTCTCTATTTATTTTAAGGTAGCAGAGTATGTCTAATCAGCCTGAAAATGGTGGTGGCAAGAGAAGGGAAAAGGGAAGGAAAGGAGCAACTTCTGGTGGATTCCTAAAGGGAAAGCAAGATAGTGGGAAATCAAGACGGAATCAAAATCCATCTCAAGGTGCACAAGAAAGTTATCAAGGTCCTCCTCGAGGGCCCCCACAAGCAGGTCATCAAGGTCCTCCTCGAGGACCCCCACAAGCAGGTTATCAAGGTCCTCCTCGAGGACCCCCACAAGCAGGTCATCAAGGTCCTCCTCGTGGACCCCCAAGAGGAGGTCATTACGGTCCTCCACCAGGACCCCCAAGAGGAGGTCCTCGAGGTCCTCCTCCAGGACCACCACAAGGAAGTTACCAAGGTCTCCAAAGCGGACCCCCACAAGGAGGCCCCCTACTAGGAGGTCATCATAGTCCCCCCTGTGGACCACCACAAGGAGGTTATCAAGGTCCTCCTCATGGCCCCCTACCAGGTTATCAAGGTCCTCCACGTGGACCCCATCAAGGAGGTTATAAAGGCCCTCCCCCCCCACAAAGAGGTCATCAAGGTCCAAGCCCTGGACTGGGTCACTACCCTCCTCAATATGGTGCTGGACATTTGCCAGGATCTGCATATATTCAAGGTGAAGAACATCATCCACCAGGATCACGTAAGCCATATAACATGTCAGACAGTGGTGGACGAGGGCAGGAAGCAGAAAGAGGTAATGCAAGAGGACAGAGAGATGGAAGAGGAGGTGGGAAGGGGAAATATTATCATGATTCTGGGAGAGGAGAGTTTGGAAGTCAGTCTTCCCTGAACTCAGAGAATAGAGGCAGAGGCAGTGGCAGAGGATGGGGACAGCCATTTCGAGGAAACCGTGGAGGACGAGGAAGAGATTATGCATCAAGAGAAAACCTTTCCAGCAGTACTGCAAGCATACCATCCATCCTTGACATGGAACTAAACCTCAGAGACCCTAATCAGATTCATGGTGATGACAGAGGAAGGGCAAGAGGCAGGGGTAGGGGTAGGGGTAGGGGAAGAAGAGGCAGAGGTGAAGTCAGAGGCAACAGAGGTTACTCCAACAGAGGAAACTATTACAGAATAACCAATTTCAACCGAGAGAAATCTGCTAGTACATTAAGTGTGGCATCATCCGTTGATGCATGGGAAGATCAAGACGATCAACAAGACGATGAACAAGACGAACTACTGAAAATTGTTGAGTCGTACATAAAGAAGAAGAGAAATCGAAGAAGAAGCAAAAAAGATAACAATAAGGATGAAACCCGTCTAAAAATGTATTTAAGATTGATGATGAGGGAAATGCTCATGCATCTGAATCTGAATCTTTCAGTAGTGTGTTCAGAGGCTATCCTAGGTCAAGAGGCAGTGTTAGAGGGAGAGGGGTGAATAGTCAAAGAAGAGGTAGGGGTGGGTATGTCAGAGGAAGAGGAGTCAGGAATACAGGAGAGGCTTCTTGGAAGAGGAGGGTACAGCCTGAGAAGTCGGTTTCAAGAAGCCAATCATCAACACCCGAAGCAGGAGGCCAGACACTTGAAGAACATGAGGCTGATTCAAAATCTGATGAGGATTCTTCTGATGAAGATGCTAAACCACAAGTTCCCCACAAATCAGTCAGTACTAAGAAAAAAGGTCATGTTGCAGCAAAATTTGTAACAACTGGCAAGTTTAATAAGGCAGGAAAAGGGAAAGTATCAAGCAGGAAATCTAAAGTGACCACATCTAAGACAGTAGGAAGGTTGTTGCAGGATGTGTCCAGTGACAGTGGAGAGGAACTACCTCGAGGCTCTAAAGTGAATGATATTCTCAAAGGACTGCTGAAGGAGTATGGTAATGACAGCGAGGATAGTGTTCTTGTGGATTTGGTGAAAGGAGTTGAAGGAGAAGGTTGTACAGAAGGAGCTACAGATGGTTTGCAACAGAGGAAGAAAAGGGTGAGAAAGAAGAAAACTCCTGACCGAACCAGAACTAGCAGTGAAAGAAGTTCTGCTTCTGATGGGGGCTTACAAGCTCAGAAAATAACTGCAGGCTCCACAGCTCATCAGGATGAAGATGAGGAAGTGAATGATGTACAGAATGCCTTCAGAAATTTGCTGACTCAGTTTGGTGGTAGAGCTAAGATGACTGAATTGTTGAAGCAGAAAGAAAAGTTTCCCAAGTCTTTCTTTGACACTGAATGGCTACAAAGGCATAACAAAAAATTTCTCATATTCAAACAAAAAGGATTGATAGAGTATGTGTCAACTTACTTTCGAGAAGCAAAGTTGTGTGTATACTATAACAGTCCAAAAGGGTGCACCAACAAAGAGTGTGAATATTTTCATGTGTGTAGTGGGTTTGTAACGGAGTCTTGCAAGCCACACCTTCAAAAATGCCCTCGCACCCACAATTTCTTTGAGAAAGAAAATGGTGTTTTAGTGGAAAAACTTGGCCTGAAAGATTTTAAGAATAAAGAAATTGCTAAAGTTGTACGCTGTACAGTTCCTGAAGTTTGTAAGGAATATAACCAGTCAAACTGCCAAGAAAGTTGCTGCCCTTTTCTTCACATTTGTGATCAATATCCATGCAAACGCAAGTCATGTCAATTGGAGCATACATGCATCTCCTCAGACCACAACAAATGGGTTTTGAGCTGCTTCCATATAGTCCACTTTAAAGAATTTATCCTCATAAGAATGGTTCTCGGAAAAAACAAACCTGTAGAGGCTGCATCAGCTACAACAGAACCTAGTCAGAGAACTTCTGAAGCAAATCGTGAATCGCAGTATGCGCCGGAGCCAAAAGTTCAGCATGAAACAGCCACAAGAGCCCAATATGAACATGAAACAACTGCTCCAAATCAATCAACTGAAAAGGTTCCTCAACCAGTTCCAAGAACTCGCCCTGAACCAGCTCCAAGAACTCGCCCTGAGCCAGCTCCAAGAACTTACCCCCAACCATCCTCAAGAGCTATGTTTGAAGACCCTGGAGTACACCCTGAACAAGCTGCAAGAGCTATCCCAGAACAAGCGAACAGATACCAGCCTGAACCAGTCCTAAATGCTTACTCTGAATTAGCCCCAAGAGCTTACCCTGAACACTCTCCAAGAGCTTACCCAGAACCAGCTTCAAGAGCTTCTCCTGAACCAGCCAACATGTCCCAGGTTGAAACACATCGTAGAGCATACCCTGAACATGCTCCAAGTGCTTTCCCTGAACATATTCCAAGAGCATACCCTGAACAAGTTCCAAGAGCTTACCCTGACCCAGCCAACAGAGCTCAGTTTGAACCGGACCCTCGAGCTTTCCCTGAACCAGCTACAAGAACTTACCCTGAACAATCTCCAAGAGCTTACTCTGAACAAGTTCCAAGAGCTTACCCTGACCCAGCCAACAGAGCTCAGTTTGAACCGGACCCTCGAGCTTTCCCTGAACCAGCTACAAGAACTTACCCTGAACAAGCTCCAAGAGTTTACTCTGAACAAGCTCCAAGAGCTTACCCTGACCCAGCCAACAGAGCTCAGTTTGAACCGGACCCTCGAGCTTTCCCTGAACCAGCTACAAGAACTTACCCTGAACAATCTCCAAGAGCTTACTCTGAACAAGTTCCAAGAGCTTACCCTGACCCAGCCAACAGAGCTCAGTTTGAACCGGACCCTCGAGCTTTCCCTGAACCAGCTACAAGAACTTACCCTGAACAAGCTCCAAGAGTTTACTCTGAACAAGCTCCAAGAGCTTACCCTGACCCAGTCAACAGAGCTCAGTTTGAAGCAGACCCTAGAGCCCACCCTGAGCCAGCTCCAAGAGCTTACCCTGACCCAGTCAACAGAGCTCAGTTTGAACCAAACCCTAGAACTTACCCTGAGCCAGCTACAAGAGCTTACCCTGAACCAATTCCTAGAGTTCAACCACTCCATGTAGCTCACTATGATCGAGCACCAGAAGTTCACCGGGAACCAGTCCCTAGATCTGAGTATGAACCAGTGCCGAGAGAACACCGTCAACCAGCTGCAAACACCCACCTTGAAGCAAGGCCTGAAACTCACATGGAACCAACACAAAGGGTTCCAGAAGCAGCTTCAAGGTATCAGCAACAACCATCACCTTATGTTGAAGCTGGTCCTGTAGGGAGTGTTGTGGATATTGCTGAGGGTCAGTACCTGTGCGAGCAGCACATCTGGGATACTTGTAAGAAGGGGCATGCATGTCCCTATTACCACGCCAGTAGGAGAATACCCTACCAGTGGCAGGTGGAGCTAAAGGACTCATGGACCAACTTCCCTGAGATGGCCAATGAGAAATGCGAGAAGGCCTTCTGTGATCTGGAATCCAGTGTAAACAGGATCATTGTAAGTAGTATGGATATTTTCACTATTGTCTTCTTTTCTCTAAACAATGAATAGGTCATATGCTTATTTGCTTATAAAAAATATGCCCGTTTTCGGTTACCTGACTGACCCTATCCAAACACCACCACCCCCAACCCTAAACCTTTTTTAACCAAGTCAAAATCATGACTGGAGTGCATTTCAACTCATCATTTTCATCCAAATTGAGTATGATATTTTTATGTTATCTAGTGTATATAGGGATAAAATGGATTACACTGAATTGGCACAATGGGCTCTCACCATGCTCACTGACAAAACCTGCAAATATATAATATGAATAATGATTTGCTATGAAAATCTTTCAATTTTTCAACACACAGCAGCAGCACTACATGATATCCCACTCTTAAAGACCTTCTCAGGTGCCCACCTAGAGCTACTAAAATATGGAACAAAAAGTAAAAACATAAAAAAAGATCAAATCGACCCACTAATCCTGTTTTTGAAAAGCATGTAATAGGAAACAGACATATTTGGGGGGGGGGCTCTAGTGGTTTCTTGACAGAATACTTCCAGTTTCCTAAGCTTCAGTCCCCATGGGGATCCCAGACAAAATAGGTCGCCAGTTCTCCATGTTTGTCATCTGTAAGGATTTCTAGACAGAATTGGTCCATATTTCCCCATGCTTGTCTCCCTATGAAAATTCTCAACAGTATTTATCTTCAGTTTCAATTGTATTTGTCATTGTAGTTATTCTAGACAAAATAGGTCTCTATGACTGAGGCCATGTGGGGGGCTGAAGATACATCAAGTTCCAAATGATTTGAAAATGAAAGTTCTACTGTCAATTTTTGTAATTTCTTCAATCATAATCGTATAATTATGCACACAATTCTGTAAACATTTATAGGTTATAGTTATACAACTGTTGACTTAAAGCTGATATTTTTGCTGATAAACTTATCTATGACTAGAATAGCTTATTAAGGTAAATTCTATAACATGTTCAGCAATCGTGGAAAACAGTAGGGACCTATGGAAGAATCAGGGAGTCCTTTCATTCTTCTGAGTAGTGTATGATATTGTTCAAAACAATGCAGCACAAACTGTTTCAACTGACAAATCAGCTTTTTATGTTATTAAGTGTACATGTAAAATTGTTAACACGTTCTTACAAGTGAATCTATTCCTTGTCCCAATAGGTGATTATACTTTTTAGAGAGGTTAGTTGGTTCACGCTGCACTCAGCAATATTCCAGCTATAGGGCAGTGATTTTGTCGATCATTGAGTCTGAACAAGACAATAAAGTGATAAGCAGCATGAGCTTCAATGTACGCAATTGGAATATGATGACATGTGTCAACCAAGTCCGCAATAAGCCTCTTGTGACAAGCTTGGATTGTGAAGACTGTTTCTAACCCGGATCTTCACAGGTCTTTCAGAGAGGCAACTAACAGGACCAAATGTTCAGGCTTCCTGACTTGGTTGAAACAACATGTCATCGTGTCACAATATCTGATGCTCATAACGTTATTCACAAAATACTATTGTTTGGTCCCGAATTGATTATTTAAAAAATCTGAAATATCGGAGAGTGTGGTGTTATACAACAAACAAACAAACTTGATCTTATTCTTTCCTCATCCGTGGGGTTGGTGGGGTTGTCTGTGCTAAAAGCTTTTGCTCATCACGCTGAGGACCTGGGTTTCAATTCCCCACATTGGTGCAATGTGTGAAGTTCCCGCGCAGTGATATTGCTGGACGATTGATAAAAGGAGCATACAGACATATTCACTCGCTCAGTCCTCACCAGTGGGTAATTGTCTCTGATATTGTATTTCAGTTGAGCAGTCAGTCACTTGATATTAATCTTGACAAGATGATGGCAAGACGAAGCCTCACTGACCCGACGAGCAACGTGGTCACAGACAATGTGAAGGTACGACGACTCTCCACACGGTCCTATTGTGAAGGGGAAGGGATGTTGTCCCACTTCACATTCTGGGGCTGGTACTGGCTGGACAACAGACACAAGTGGAGTCTGTATGAGCAGGTTAGTAAAGAAGCAGTGGTGGTGGCCGCAAGTGGGTTAGATCGCTAAATTTGGTGTCTTTTGTGGCTTCAAATCCTGGATGGGAGTTAACCAAACAAAAGTACTAGAATCTGTACTTTATAGTGAGTGAGTGAGTGAGTTGAGTTTTACGCTGCACTCAGCAATATTCCAGCTATATGGCGGCGGTCTGTAAATAATCGAGTCTGAACCAGACAATCCAGTGATCAACAATATGAGCATTGATCTGCGAAGTTGGCAACCGATGAAACTGTATTTTACAGAGAAAGTGTCATCCCAAATATAACGTGTAACTCTCATGGTTTTGTTTTTTTATTTTGTTAAACATATTTGTCAGTTGGTGGTTGAAAATACCATTTCCCATTTGGCAAGATTAGGGATGTTTCAATTCACTCTCATACTCAACTGCATTCCTTCAAGAAAATTGATTCCTTAATCATGATTACTAATTTAAATGCTTAAAAATAATTTCAAAAAAGAGAGTTTTTCTCCTGAATTTGTCTTTTATTTATCAAAGTGATGTATGAAAAATGAAATATATCCAAACCAGGCAGGATAACAGACAACACACCAGTATCATGGGTATATTTCATGTGACTGTAATATAATCACTGGTCATTGTCGTGACAAATTAACACTGTCAACATGTTCAAAACATGTGAAAGAAAATATGAGGTAAGGTAAGTATTTAAATAAAATATTATGATATTATTCCACTGAATAGTACATGACATGGTGATGTTTTATGGTTTTATGAAAAATAATCTTTAAAAAAATCTACAATTGTTGTATGTATCGACCTGTGAAGATCCGGGCAAGAATTGATCTTCAGTAACCCATCGTTGTTGTAAGAGGTGACTTACAGGATCGGGTGGTCAGACTCGCTGACTTGGTTGACACATGTCATCGTATCCCAATTGCGTAGATCTATGCTCATGCAGTTGATCACTAGACTGGATTATTACAGACCGCCGCATATAACCGGTAGCTGGAATATTGCTGAATGCGGTGTAAAACTAAACTAAATCAATCGATGTTGTATGTATCATTTTTGGATATGTTGTGGATTTGCTGCAGTGTGAACAAGGACACAGTGATTTCTGTTCCCTTGAAATCAATTTGCAGTTCAGTAATAATTTTAAAATATTTCTTCATTTTCAGGATAAAAAACAGTACACACTTGAGAAGAAGCTGCTGTATGGTCAGTCAGAATATCTTTTTGAAAATGTGCTCGAGAATAACATATTCCATTACCGATTAACGTTTTCAATCACTGGAATGATGCAGAAGAATTTAGAGACTGGAACTGTCCGCCCGGTCATCAGACGGCCATTGTTTGTAGCCCAAAAGGATGTGGATGACAAGATAGTCCTGTAAGTGGTAGATGTACAAATACCTGACAACTGTGACACCTTTGGGATAATAATGGCTATTTATAGAGCGCCTGTTTCCATGCATGCTCAAAGTGCTAACACATTATTACCCTGGATAACCCAAGCTGCCTGTGAGGCGCTAGAAGTTAAACAGTCATATGACTTATCCCACCAGGTACCCATTCACTGCTAGGTGAACAGAGGCAGTTCATGAACATACTCACTTGCCTAAGGTGAGACAACATGTGTCACGTGTACTTCGTTGTGGGGCAGGACTGAAGTCCTAGAAACTCTCACGAGTCAAGCTGCCAAACACGGTCACCCATCCAACGACTTTCCGCGTTAATATTTCAGAACTGCAACTGATTTGTGACCTGGGCTCTATGCCTTTATCTCTCATAGCACAGTCTTACGACAAAACTGATAAAACTCACGCCAAACAGGGTTCATGCACATTTTGAACCCTTAATATCTAGTGGTGGTCCGATTAATTGAAATAATCGAAGATTGGTCGCAGTGACTAAACGACCAAGCAATCGATCATGTTTTCTCATAATCGAACACCAACAATTCTGGAACACTTGTTTTCATATAAGTATTTTTCACTAGTTTGGTTTTGTGTGTTACATTTCATAAGCACTACAAGCTCGTTCCAAGTCATGATTGAATTTATCTTAAAGACTCTAAGAAATTTATGTTCCTAACATACTAGTCATCCTTTAAAGATGTGAAATTTTGCCCCAAAACCCCCAAACAACTACATTTTTTGTTCCTTATGTTTTTGTGTGCATTAACAAATTTCATGAATGACGCTAACCAATTATTTTTGATGATTGTTCAGGTGTAATGAACCAATCATCAATTATGAGATTTTAACCAATTCCCAACACTATTAATATCACACAGATAGGTCTGAATACATTGTTTTGAGTCAATATGTATTTTTCTACGTTCTTTCTATGCATTTCTGCGTCGTGTAAAACTCTGGATGACCCATTCTGTTTTTGTATTCACAGCGTCCACCCATTCCTCTTGCAACAAGCCCCCCCAGGTGCCTCGCAATGTGCCCACCCACTGGGCGCCCCTCGACTTGGTCCAGTCTTTCGAACTGGTCAGTCTGGACGTGGAGGCTAACATGTACCTGCAGGTCAAGAGAAGGTTCTATGCCTCAGTGCCACAGAGTCAGTACCACATCACGGCCATCTATCAGGTCCAGAACCCCACAATGTGGGACAAGCACCTCAGGTGGGACATCTTCATCATCTGTTAAGTTTGTATTTTATATTACCCAATATGGTGATTCATAACCAGTGTCATATATATCGTATGTGCCATTACACTTGCTTACGTGTTTTACTGCACAAATGTACATGAATAAAATGGATAATAAAGACATTATTGCACTCAAGAAAGTGTGTCATATGACTTTTACAAAACTCATGCAAAATTATGTTTTGCCCTCACTCTTGCTCGTGCAATACAAAATTTCACGCTCGTTTCGTACGAGTCATGACACACTGGTTCGTGTAATAATCTCTATATATTACCTATGGTGCAATAATGTAAAACTAAGCATGAAAACTCACTGCAGGGAACACCAGAAGTTGTGTGGGGATGTGGGGATGTCTGACATTTCCAACTCGTGCAAGCTCCATTCACTGTTTGTAGGCATCGCAATGAACTAAATAGCACTAACAGGCAATGCACCGAGTTTAGGTAAACTGAAAGTACATGTGTTATGACTGGTTATCGTAACATGAACTGTACAATCATATGTAGTTTAACATAATTTTCATAATACCTAAAACACCTCAAACTGACGACACGAGAACCTGTCTGATATGAAATATTTACTCTTAGGGGTAAAAATATCTACCAGATCACCGGACAGGCTGCTTTTGAAATTTGACTGTCTGAGATGAAAATAGACCGTTCCGGACGGTCGGTCAGGCAGGAATTTTAAACGCTGATATGTATAAATATTATGCCTGCCTATTGTGGCAATTTAACTGGCACATTTTTTGCTAGAAATTTTACGGCTACACTCTTGGTCCAAATATCAGCAGGTCTAGATGAATCAGATATCATTACTGTTTTCCTGGAGTGTATCAATATACATGCATATATGAAAAAGCCTCTTTAAAACTTGTCTAGAATCGATTTTCATCAACCAATGTTTGTTAATCCTTCCAAAGGGTGTAAGGAAGACTTGGCTTGTTGTAAGAGGTGACTGATGGGATCAAATGGTCAGGCTTTCTGTTTTGGTTCATTCATGTCGTCGTATTAAAATGGCACAGGTTAATACTCTTGATGTCAGTCACTGGATTGTCTGGTGCATAGGTAATTATTTACAGAATGTCATTATACAGCTGGAATATAACTAAGTGTGGTGTTAAACAGCACACAGAAACACGTATTTGTAAACATTGTTTAAAGACTATAGCCTAAAAACAATATTTTAAAAATGTTGTGGCTCAGATTACCCTACCGACCCTTGCATTCTGGTGCTGACCCAAGGTTTTTAAGAGGTATGAATAAAATAAGCTTTCAGATACCATTGTTTTTTCTTGGCACCAACGGGGGGATATGGTCAACACCTCGTCCGTCTGGACTTTGGACTTAGTCTTAAAGGGAGAGTTGGGCTTCGTTTCCGGAGCATAACTGAAAAAACGTTCAATATATTTCTGCAAAACTTTGTAGATATATCAAACAGAACCTAAAGTGGTGCCTTTTGCTATTTGCAGATTTTTTCAGTTGATTTGTTCTTTCAAATTTATGGGGAACGGGGGGATTTGTCATCTTCTGATGACTCTTATTTTTATTTGGCCTAATTGTTTCACTTGTTTCCCAATGGTGCTATTATATATTGAACCTTTTTTCAGCCACAAGAGGTCAATGGAACATACTGCACAGAGAGAAGGTTTGACTCAGCCAATCAATGAACAGCAACTTTTTCATGGCACTGATTCAGAGGAGGTTGTTCGTGGCATCTGTGTCAATGGCTTTGACTTCCGTGTAAGTGGCAAGAATGGTACTGTGTATGGAAAGGGGGCATACTTTGCCAGAGACGCCTCCTACAGCAACAACTACACTAACATCAGGGGTAAGAAGTACATGTTTCAAGCCAAGGTACTGGTTGGTCGGTACACGAAGGGCACAGCAGACATGACACGACCTCCACCAAGGGCAGGTCACGAGCTATATGACTCCTGCGTCAATGACATTAATCAACCAACCATATTTGTCACCTTTGACCAAAACCAGTCGTATCCCGAGTTCCTGATTGAATATGAAGACAAAGCAAGTTTACCGCCCTCCCAATCCAATCAACCTCCAACAATGGCACAAGTGCAACCAGTACCGGCACAAGCGTCACCAACAGCAGGAGTGCCACTGTCATACCCAACGTCCTACGGCATGCCTGCCTATCCGCACCACACATACACTTCGTCTCCAACCAGTCCGGGGAATTTGACACCACAACAGATGTCGTATAACTACTCACCAGGAAGTGTCAAGCCGCCTGTCAAAAAGTCTCCTGATAGCTGTGTTGTCATGTAAAGGATATGAAAACAAATGTCCTACTTCAGCAGAACATGTGTCAAACACTCTCTCACAAAGAGGACGTTAAATATCATCAAAAGGAAAAAGAAGAAAACAAAGATGGCGAAAAGTCGTCAGCAACTTTGAAATTTCAAGACATAGTGAAGTCCTGCTTTCCAGACAACAGCTGTAGACTTGAACCTGAAAGGTTTTCAGCTGAAGTGATAAGATAGGAAATCACAGGAAACTCCCCAAAAGATCCGCATGAAATTCTTCTTGCCCCGATATACCTGTAATATTGGACAAGCTGACTTGTGTCAGTTTCCACTTCACACTTCAGTTAAGAGACCATGCCTCCATGGGTCAATGTACAAAGGGACATAACTCCCTTCTAATTGTTTGTTGACCACAAAAATGTTTAAACTGAATGACATTTCTGGGAGCGTGTGCTGTCTAGATTAACATGGCTTCACTGCATATGTAACATGGTGACTAATATTGATGTTATTCCACAGGGGAAATATTTTGCAGAAGAACACTGTTACAGTTAATTGTTATCCCTTATTTGATTGTGATGTATCATGTATTATTATGTATTCAGATGTTTGTATTATGTCTGACAACTGAAATTCCACATTCCCTTTATGTTTCTAGGAATTTATTTTGTTTATGGATGTTTTAGGAGGCCAAAAAATGTCTTTAATCTACAAATGCCCACCCTCCCCATCCTTAATGAATGATCCAATGGCTACACTGGTTGTCATTAAAGAATCATTTAATATAATTATAGCAGACTCTACAGAGCACTCACATGCATTCACCCACATGTAAACACACAAACACAAACAGACAAAATCCAGAGATTTTGAGAAAAACAATCTCTGAGGGTGTATGAGACTGCAGAGATAGTAAAGTAATACAGAAGTTTGTTGTTTTAAATACCGGGGTACCTTATTTATGTAGCAGTCCTTGACTTGAATGAACATATCCATACTTATTCGTTATGCATTGCAATGGTACAAGGATTGTATGTTGGGGCATGGTGTTGATACAAGATGGTATATGTATGAAAGGAGCACATGGTAGTCTGGGATAGCACCATAGTGTTCTCATTTACAGCTCAACAAATCATGTTGTTTGAATTAATTTTGCATCAGTGGCTCCATTAATCAATTGATTAAATACATCCTAAATGTATTTTGACTAGATCTCAAGAGTGAAGATGGACATAGCATGCGTCTCATTTACACTACTGCGTGTTATCGCAGCTATAATAGAGACTGCTTTATTAAGACCAGGTAATTTTTATGAGGTCTTTTGTGCCATACCTGTGACAATCTTCAACTCTTTAGGAATGGAACCCTTCTTTGTGCTGTGCCACCATGGGAGACATATTTTTATACATCCACTGAAATGGTTTGGGGGTCAGCTCAAGTTAAGTTTCAAAAGCATTTGCCTTTCTATATTGAAAATGATGGCATTGGGGTAGAATGCCACATAGGGATATTTTGTTTTTGACCATGGTTATATTTGGATTGGCCCCGGGACTTTGTTAAGAGTGGATGAAAGGTCTCCCCTGGTTAGTATTTACACTGGACACAGATTTCCTGTGCATTTTACAGTTATCTAACCTATTGCACTGGTGGTTCTTCATGCCTGAAGAGCAGTATTCATTCCGGAGTGGTTTGGAGCTTTGACTAAGTCTTCATTCTGTTCATGTTTGATTGTACTGCATCTTCGTCAGCTTTAGAAAGGGTTCCGGACTGAGATGATGCTAAGTCATGATTCTTTTGATTGTCTGAACTTCCAGGCTTCATGAGTTAGGCTGACTGATTCCTTTTGTATGTGTCAAAGGACGATTTTCATGATGTGATGTTTTATGTCTTGTTTATTTATTCAAGGTTGTTGTATCTGGTCCTGTGTTATACACAGAGGTTACAGTTACAAGGCTGAGTTCAGCTATGTAGGTTACAGGTGATTGGTAGATAGGTGACCAGATCGGCATGCTGAGAGTTTCTAGTATGTCAATCTAAATATTTTGATTATTTTGGCTATTTTATGACTGATTCCTTTGATTATTTAAGTGATCACTATGTTAATCTTGTATGTGTCAAATGAAGATTTTTGCAATGTTTTGTTATGTTTTGTTCACAATTGTGGAATTTGGTCTCTTTTTGCTCATATTTATTCAAGTTTGTTGTATCTTGCCCTGTGTTACAGCTACAGGTCAGAGTTCAGGAGGTTATAGAGGGTTGGTAGATGGCTGACCTGATCAGCATGCTGAGAGTTTTCGGTATGTCAGTCCTTCCCTAGACTGAAACACAGTCTATATGTGGTGTTTCCATAGCCTGACAGTTCTAAATATGCCTCTGGTCACCCAACAGTGAAATGACTTCTGGTAGGATGAGATGGAAGAGGGACTACAGTCGAACTTCATTTATCCGGACATATCCGGATGACGAGGTGTCAGGTTAACTGGATCAAACAAGCAAAACGTATTGACGATGTATATTGAAAATTTATTCATGTACAATACAATTACAATGTAGTTAATCCTAATCCTACGCCAGGAGGAATCACAAACAGTCAAAGCTTTCTTGACCCGCGACAGGTTTATTACGTGAGTATACAAAAGACGCGCCGGAAGAACGACGCAGATAACCCGGCTGGAACATGACGTAAGGTATTCCTAACAACTACTGGCGGGACCACTTTTTCTTCTCTTTAAGTTGATAATGAGGAACTGGACAAAAGGCGAATGTCTAATGGAATGAACACTGGAATGGCTAACTGCTTGACAAGAATTTAAATGTCCATGAAAAGTGTCTGGAATGGAAAGGAGGGAAACACAGAATTAAAAGTCCATATAGTAATCATCAAATCTTGTTGGTGGTCTCCTTGAACGTGAGGTGCGTCCGGCTGGAGTTACAGCACAGTCTCTGTTTGGGTGCTCGGACGTGGGTACTTCAGAATTGATACCTCCACAGGGTGTTTGGTCCTCAGGGGCATGAATCGAGGGAGGTGGCTCATCTTCCATACTGGGAGGAGGTGTGTCACCGGGGGTCGGGATATCTCCGTGGGGACATCCGGCAAGCGAGGAGGGGGGCAGTCGCTGAGAGGTGTAGTGTCGTCGTCATGGTCAGAATCACAGTAGTGGGGCTGGTACTGAGGTATTTGACTTGGTGGCCTATAACAGTCTGTTACCTTGACACAGTAGGATGTGCTGCGAAGTTGGGAGCCAACAAACTTCATGATGTTGCACCAAGCGCCGTCAACAGAAACAACAAGATATCTCTTACGACCATAAGACCTAGTACCGTCAGAATGCAGGTAAACCAGATCACTGACAGTGATGTTAGGTGTAGGCATCGTTTTCATCAGCGGGTTCTTGGATTTTTCGCTATGGGGATGGTTCAACTGTCTGCTTTCATGCTGTTTGATGATGAATTCCATATGAGATATGGAAAGTTGAGACTGAGTGAACTGGTCCCTTTGTGTGAGCATCTCCCTAGCTGACAAACCTTGAGAGCGAATGCACAAGTTCAACCTTGCTATGGCTGTGGCCAGAGACAGGGGGGTAGTGGCACCACCAACAGGGTCTTGAGACAACAGTTCTTTTTCTACCTCCTGGATCGCTGTCTCCGCCACAGGGTTTTTGTTACGAGTTTTGGTTCTTCCTACCTCCAAACAAAGATTGTGTTTTTTGAGTAGGGGGTCGTTCGTTAGAGTCACAAACCCAGGAGCAGGATCCACTCTCACTACACTAGGGGGGCCAGCAGTGGTGTAGGAGGTTACATATTCACGCACAACAAGAACAAGTTGCCTCTCCCTTTTCATTACATCAGCTGCAAAAAGAAGACCGATAGATTGTGGAGGATGACCTGTAGACTGTTGCTCCAACGTGTGAGGAATCCTTGCAAGAGAAGAGCACACATGACATGAGGTGGTGAGCTCGACAGCTTTGTCCAAATCTAGGGCAAAGAAGTATCTGTGTATGACAAGTTTAAGCTGGTGGCATGACGGATGGTCGAGTTGGAGGTGTAGGGCTGTCACAAGGCCGTCAAGTACATCACGAGGCAGTACGATGCACTCACGAGTTGAAGCCAAGGACTCATTCTGTTGCACAATTAATAACCCATCCCGAGCAATAGTTACCACGTTTAAGTAGCGCTTTATGTCCTTGACATCAGTCGGCTTCCTGGATAGTCGAGTTCCTTGTGCTAGGTGAGAGTGTACACGTCGGAGATCGTGATTCTCTGACTGAATGGCATGCCATGCCGCTCTGTTTATGTAGGGCAGTTTAGAGTCCCCATTGACAATATCCTGGGCAGATACTTTCAACACGGAGGCTTCCTCAGACTGTCTAATGAACGTACACACTTGGCAAAGTTCATCCTTGCATTTGGCAGCATTTCTACTGGCAAAGTCTGAAGGGATGTTGGCACTACCAGATAGATGGCGGCCGGAGGCTTGATAACGGCTTACTGTTGAGAGAAATGTCGCTACACGTGGGCTGGCTGAAAACTCACCACAACACAATTTCTCATATGCTTGGACGCAGGGTTTGCTGTCGGTGAGTATACAAGCCTTGTGTTTGGACTGGATGAGGTACGTTGAGAAGTGTTTAGTTGCTACACCTATGGCGAGAGCTTCGAACTCACAAGGTAGCCAAGTTATCTGTCTGCCGCGGAGCTTAGCACTGAAGAAACCAGCGACTCTTGGCTTATCCTGTCTTGTCACATGTAGTGTGGCACCGATCCCATTACACGTCACTGAACCATCGGTGACAATCCATAACTGATCAGCTGGGCGAGGTAGAGTTATTGTTCTCGTAGGGTTGAGAGCAGCCTTAGCAGCTGTAAAGGTGTCCAAGAGGATATCCGTCCATGCAACTTTGTCTTGCGACTGTTTGTCTGCCTGGACATTATCCAAAAGTGCGATGTACGATGCACAGTTAGGAAGGACACATGCCAGGACCTTGTATGCCCCAATAAAGGATCTCAAACCTGTAACACGCTCTGGTGGGGGACAGGAAGCAAGTGCAGATACAAGATGAGAGCAAGCCGTGAGGATACCTTCCTCCCATCTCCATCCAAGGATACTGACAGAAGATGGTGCGATGAAGGTCTTCTTGGCTGACAAGCAGAGGTTGTTTCGGTAAAGTGCGTCTAGAACACGACGCCAATTAGACAGGAGTTAAGGGATAGAGTTGGCACCACAATAAAGGTCATCAGCCAGTTTAACCAAAATGCCCTCTTGTTGAACCCGGCACATGAGTTCCTCCAGGGCCCGTTTCACAAAGCTCTCGTAGGCCTAAGATCTCGTAACTTTTCTCGTAGCATTCGTACCTCCTATACTGTAACATGCCCATGGCACAGCGGGTATAAACACGTACTCCTTTGAATGGAGTAACGACACCACAGTACTTCATAGAGTTCTTGGCGAGAGGTATCTGATGGAAGGCAAGCGTAAGGTCAGTTGTAATGATATATTTCCATGAAGCGATGTGTCTAAGAGTGGAGTCTACATCAGGCATGAGAGAGGGCACGGGTTTGCTATACCTGCCAACGTCCGAGAATGCTGTAACTAAGCGAAATCCACCGCTTTGTTTCTTGACCAGGAAGGAGGGATTTAGGTACCGGTATTCCACGGAGACTCCTATATCTTCAGGACGTGCAAATACACCCATGTGTTCGAGGTGGTCAAACTTTTCCTGAAGTTCAACGAGTTTGTCTCTTGAATACTTGGGAACACGTCCTTTTCGTTGAGGTGGTTGAACAGGTCCCATATTCACCGTTGCCTTAAAAGGTCCTGAAGCGTTGTTATATCCGCAGATAGTAGGGTTGAACACCTCATCATATTCTTGTAAAAGTTAATGGAATTTTTCTCTCATGTCATCCGAGAACTGGTGATCTGGATCAAGGTGAAAAGGGTCATAAAGGGGCCCGAAGGATGGGTTTCTTGCTTGTGATGGCTAGTGGGCTGAAGTTGAGACGAATTGGTGTCAGACGATGTTGAAATGTGGAGAACTTGGCAGACGTGGTCATGGTGTTTCAGCATCTGTAGCTGGTTGGTCAAGTTGGGTATTCGGATTCTGCCGGAGACACTGGTAATCACTTCCGGGGCAGGCCAGACAGATCTGCATGTACTATTATCTAAGCGTGGTTGAATGGCAAGTTCTTTGTCTGGAGCTTTCTTGACCCGCGACAGGTTTATTACGTAAGTTTACAAAAGACGTGCCAGAAGAACGACGCGGAGAACCCGGATGGAATATGATGTAAGGTATTCCTAACAACTACTGGCGCTAATTAACATGTGTTTTCGTTACTGATGAGATGTTCTCACACCTGCCAAATCCTAATTAGCAACTGAAGTGACTGAAGTCCCTAGTGTTTTGATGGGTAATTAATCAATTCACATCAAACGCCTGCCGAGAGAGTTTAAAAATGAAGTCGTGCGGTACACATACACATGCGTACAGATCTTTTCGTTCTTTTTTCAATGGAAGTATATGGGATTGGATTGAAAATTCTCTGTACAGGTGCGGAAGCACAGGATCCGGCTATGCGAGTACAATCACTGAAGGTAAGTTTCAATTCACCTAGAAATCATCCGGAAGGCGGGGTTCTCAGTTCTAGGTGTGGACAGTGGTGCCCAACAGTTCTGGGTGTGGACAGTGGTTCCTCTCAGTTCTAGGTGTGTACAGTGGTTCCTCTCAGTTCTGGGTGTGGACAGTTGTGCCCCACAGTTCTGGGTGTGGACAGTGGTTCCTCTCAGTTCTAGGTGTGGACAGTTGTGCCCCACAGTTCTGGGTGTGGACAGTGGTTCCTCTCAGTTCTGGGTGTGGACAGTGGTTCCTCTCAGTTCTAGGTGTGGACAGTGGTTCTAAGTGTGTACAGTGGTTCCTCATTTCTGGGCCCCACAGTTGTTCCACAGGTGGGTGTGGACAGTGGTTCCTCTCAGTTCTCGGTGTGGACAGTGGTTCCTCTCAGTTCCAGGACAGTGGTTCCTCTCAGTTCTAGATGTGGACAGTGGTTCCTCTCAGTTCTGGGTGTGGACAGTGGTTCCTCTCAGTTCTGGGTGTGGACAGTGGTTCCTCTCAGTTCTAGGTGTGGACAGTGGTTCCTCTCAGTTCTAGGTGTGGACAGTGGTTCCTCTCAGTTCTGGGTGTGGACAGTGGGTTGTGGACAGTGGTTCCTCTCAGTTCTAGGTGTGGACAGTGGTTCCCCTCAGTTCTGGACAGTTGTGCCCCACAGTTCTGTGTGGACAGTGGTGCCCCACTCAGTTCAGTGTTCCCCACAGTGTGTGGACAGTGGTTCCTCTCAGTTGGGTGTGGACAGTGGTGCCCCACAGTGTGGACAGTGGTTCCTCTCAGTTCTGGGGTGTGGACAGTGGTTCCTCTCAGTTCTAGGGTGTGGACAGTGGTTCCACTCAGTTCTGACAGTGGTTCCTCCTCAGTTCTGTGGACAGTGGTTCCTCTCAGTTCTGGGTGTGGACAGTGGTTCCTCTCAGTTCTGGGTGTGGACAGTGGTTCCTCTCAGTTCTGGGTGTGGACAGTGGTTCCTCTCAGTTCTGGGTGTGGACAGTGGTTCCTCTCAGTTCTGGGTGTGGACAGTGGTTCCTCTCAGGTGTGTGGACTGGTTCCCTCTCAGAGTGTGGACAGTTGTTCCTCTCAGTTCTGGGTGTGGACAGTGGTTCCTCTCAGTTCTAGGTGTGTACAGTGGTTCCTCTCAGTTCTGGCTGTGGACAGTTGTGCCCCACAGTTCTGGGTGTGGACAGTTGTGCCCCACAGTTCTGGGTGTGGACAGTGGTGCCCCACAGTTCTGGGTGTGGACAGTGGTGCCCCACAGTTCTGGGTGTGGACAGTGGTGCCCCACAGTTCTGGGTGTGGACAGTGGTTCCTCTCAGTTCTGGGTGTGGACAGTGGTTCCTCTAAGTTCTGGGTGTGGACAGTGGTTCCTCTCAGTTCTAGGTGTGTACAGTGGTTCCTCTCAGTTCTGGGTGTGGACAGTTGTGCCCCACAGTTCTAGGTGGAAGATAGGGGTACAATTAATATCTGCCGTCAACTGTTTGTGGAGAAATTGGTTGACAATGGAAGATAGGGATTTAATTAATATCTGCCGTCCACTGTTTGTGGAGAAATTGGTTGACAATGGATGATAACTATGAATGAAATATCTACCATTCACTGTCTATGGTGAAATCTTGACAAAGCAAATTATATGACATTTTCAGATGATTTCACTGAAAAATTTCGTTTGCTTAATTAAATTTTTTAGTGAAATAAAACAGATCAAAAAATAAGCATGAAGTGTATAATAGCTTTGAGCTTGATAACCTATATTTCCATCTTATACAACAATGCTATGAAAATGTCTCTACAGTAAAACTCCAATTATCTGGACTCTGACAGTCCACAATGTCCAGACTGGTGGAATTGTACTAAGGGACATAACTCTGTTCCTCTTATTTCATAATATGGGAAGTAACTTTGTGCGTGAAAGTTATGCTGGTCCTATGGTCCCTGACTAGTAAAAACTCATCAGTGCCACTAAATGATAAGTCTGCATTGATCCTAGTTGCCAGTGAATTTTGTATTGATAGTTAAGTAAATCTACGAATGTTCTTTGGACCAGTGAAATACAGATAGGACCACTAATTATTGTCCACTCACTGGTCCTGTGGGAAATTTTGAAAGGTTTCTTTCCCTGTAACTCTGTTCCTGTCATTTGTTATCTATCTGTAATGCTGGGGGATGTAGTCGACGCCTCGTCCATCCGTAATCATTTTGTTTCCAGAGCATAACTCAAAAACCGTTCCATATTTTTCAACAAAACTTGGTAGATATATCAAACTGAACCTAAAGTGGTGCCTTTTGCTATTTACAGATTTGTGATTTTTATTTTTATTGGTTTCCATGGACGTTTTGGACTAAAAAAATCAAGTTCAACTTTAAGTAACTGTCAGATGGATGATTTGCTCTTTCACATTTGTGGGGGCCGGGGGGATTTGTCATCTTCTGATGACTCTTGTTTGAGGTTTGTTAGCACCATGCTCATGGATATCACCAGTTGTTAATATCTGAGACGTGCATCACTATGGGCTTCGTACCTCGACAAGCTGACATGCTGTGATGTACAGTTCCAAATGGCATTCAACCCTCTCATTCAACCACTATTTAACTGAGAAGAGTTGTCTGGAGTTTCGAGTTTCAGTGTTTATGTAATCCGGTGATTGGCATTTCGATATATGCTTGATAGGTTGGTATCCATGAAATTCAGTGATTGCATATTTTGCTTGATAGACTGATATTTGTGTAACTTAATTATTGGCATTACTGTATATGCTTGATAGACTGATATTTGTGTAATTCAGTGATTGCATATTATGCTTGATAGACTGATATTTGTGTAACTTAATTATTGGCATTACTATATATGCTTGATACACTGTTATTTGTGTAATGTAGTGATTGCATATTATGCTTGATAGACTGATATTTGTGTAACTTAATTATTGGCATTACTGTATATGCTTGATAGACTGATATTTGTGTAATTCAGTGATTGCATATTATGCTTGACAGATCAGTGCATATTTAGTCCAGTTAGGGGCAGTACATTATGCCATGGGTCAGGATCCCATAAAGGCTCTCAGAAGTGCTATTTAACTTAATATACCCGGTATGCTTGATTGGCTTCCTTTAAGTTTATATGCCAAATGACAGTCTGTTTGATTCTATTTCAGTGCTAAACTTCCATTATTGTGCAACTTGTATGTATTTTTCATTTCCTGTGAACCATGTTATTTTTGTGCATGTTTAATTTTATCATATTAAAAAGGATAATGTTTTGAGAATTGTGCAGGCAATGAAGGTGGCAAATCAGCCCATAAATGAAAAAAGATAAAATCACCATTTAACGTGAGAATACATAAAGGGACTGGCCATTTGCTGGTTTTACTGTTGACCCACCCTTTCTTCCCTCACTAACACACCTACAACAAATGACTGGTCCCTACAGCACCATCAAGCTCCCATGATGCCTCATCAGATGGCTGTGTGCAGGTAGACAGATCAAGGCACGTGGGCCCACATTTTCCTTGAAACTTTCATTTACCACCAAATGTGTACAGTCAGTTATATTTGTCATTGAAAACCTTAACTCCAGTTTAATTTTTCAATATTTCAAGTTAAACCTGTCACTACTATGATATTACAAGCTGAATATGATTGTAAACAATTTGACTACATGGTCAAAGGATTGTACGAGCCGAACATTGAGTCCCGCTTTTGACATGTCACAATTTTTTCACCATTGGTTACTTCAGAATTGCCTTCCAATTCTTTTGCCATTATGGACACCATTTTGTTTATAACTCAGTATATTGCAAATATATCTAAAATCATTTCTTACAAACATACAAACTGACACGGCAACAAGTAAACAATGTTTATGACTTGTAAGTAGCAACAATAAAAATATTTATGTTTTTAAAAAAACAAATCCTCCCCAAACAGTGATCAACAAACAACAAACTGAAGACAGCAGTACGACATCATTTTGTGCAATAATGGAATACAAGCACCACTCATTCTGTTATCAGCCAATCAGGAATCAGCAGTTTGTTAGTGACTGTTGCCTAATTTGTATGGGGTGTGGAGGGGGTTATGGAAACAGCTGTAAAAGTTATTGCTTTGTTAGCTAATAAAATTCCACAGAATCGCCTGCAAATGTTTATAAAGACTGATTTCAGTAAAATGTTTTATTAGAAAATTTGGGGCAGTTCAGACAGGGTCACTTGTGACAACCAGCAAGTGATGTCATTTCTGAATTTTGTCTGCCCTTTCAAATAGCTAGATTTTTAAATACGTATGATTATACAAGTCTCCTTAAAAATTAAACAGAACAAAAAAACATGGTTTACAGTTTGTTTGTTTGTGTATTTATTGGGTTAATTTCTTGTGATTTGGTTATTAAAATGTCAACTGGCTGGAGTTGCGTTGTTTCTTTTTTAGATTTTATCTTGAGTGAGTTGGGTTTAGTTTTAAAAAATATTCCAGTTTATGTCACAGGTATGTTGAAAGTGAATTTGGTTTAATGTCACTTTTAGCAATATTCTAGCAATATCACGGTGGTAGTGGTGGGGGCAGAAAAGGGCTTCACACATTGTACATGAGGGGAATCGAACCCGAGTCTTCGGGGTGACAAGAGAACGCTTTAACCACAAGGCTACCTCACCACCCAATTCAGGTCTCAGACATTTACCTCTTTGGTGAAACCCACGAGCATGGGTTTGTTGCTGATAAACTCAGTGGTCAACTGTGATTCAAATATTTCTTGCATGCGCATTGGACGCATCTCTCTACAAGGATCTGTGGCTGCCACCAGCTCTTTATTTTATTTATTTTATAAGGCATGAGTATCGAACCATTTCCAGAAATGGGCTTCACACATGACAGTGACGAGTGAACCACTAGGCTACCCGATCGCCCCATTTCATACGGACCATTTTGCCCAGATTTATCCGAATTCCTCAGACTTGCCCATGGAAGGATGTTTGTTTTTTCATACCCCAATCCGCAATATTCCAGCTATTTGATGGTGGTCTGTGAAATTTTGAGTTTGGACCAGGCAATCCAGGGATTAACATCATGAGCATTGATCTGTGCAATTTGGACATTGAAACAATGACATACATCAGCCAAGTAAACATGCCTTGACATCCTGATCCCATTAGGTTTCTTTCACAACAAGCCTTTGTTACTGATGACCAATTCTAACCTGGATCTTCGCGGCCCCGGTATGCATGTAAATCATAGATCCATATCATAACACTGTGGGATAATCTGAATAATTAAATAAAGATCAATTTGTTTTATCACCAGCATTTGGCTTCAAAATTAAATATGAATTTGCCTTACAGTTGATGTATAATTTCTTGGTAATTTTGCATAATGACCAATAGTATGGTCACTCTTACTTGTATTAATGTATGTTCAGAGTGGTCACTAAACTGTATTTATAGCTAAAATACATGGAATTATCATGAAACGGCCCTCCTGTTATTAGAAATTTGCGGTCCGCTGCAAATGATATTGGACCGCTCAACCTTAACGACGGGCCACTATCAGTTCTGTTGTCAAGTGACGTCATAGTTCGACATTAGTGGCTTTCGACTGGCAGATATTCTGGGTCAAACAAGTCAAAGCAACCCAAATTCCCGCTTTAAATAGCGGTAATATTGGCTTTCTTGTTGGTGTTAACCTAAACAATTGCATTATTAAGACTGTTGATGGACCAAAACCGAACACTGTCATAGCTTGACATGTTGCAGGCTATGGTCTTGTCAAAGGCCAAGGTCGAATATCGTCACTTTCTGTTGTGACGTCACTTGAATTGTTCGATGACGTAATTGCATTCGGGCAGTCAACCCCGTCAGAAGTTGATTTGGGTAAACTTACAGTCAAATTCCTTCATTGTTTCCTTTTTCTTTTCAACACAAATTCCATGTATTTTAGCAATAATAACGCTAATGCTATTTTTGAGGGCATTATCATTTGCAGAAGCCCTCGCTCTTTATCAACTGCCCTCCTTCGTCGGGAAGTTAATGGAAGACCTCGGGCTTCTGCAAATGATAATGCCCTCAAAAATAGCATTACCATTATACCAGTGATACAGATTTTACATGCAAAGCTGGTGAATACTTCTTGGCTGATGACATGCATGGCCTGGACAAATTACACAACTATGAACGGAGTCCAAGTCAAACTTGTTGCCATGGTAATGAGAAAAATATTTTTTTTTAGAAATCCTTAAATTGCAAAAGGCACCAGTTGATAATCTGATCAATGTGTGTGTGCAAAATTTCGCGGATAAGTTCCTATTTATTTTAGCATATCCGAGATACGGTACAGACGGACGGACAGACAATCTGATTACGGGGTGATGATGCAACAAAATGCAAAACAAAGTGAAGATGCTCATACCCACAATAAAACCATACCTTTCCAGTTGAAACCCACATGGTGAGTCACGTACGTTTTTACTTCACTTTCAGCAATATTCTAGTAATATGGTTGGGACACCAGAAATAGGCTTCACTCATTGTACCCATGAGTAGAATCAAATCTGGGTGACTGGCGTGAGAAGTACTGGTGGTCCGATTAATTGAAATAATCGAAGATTGGTCGCAGTGACTAAACCACAAAGCAATCGATCATGTTTTCTCATAATCAAACACAAACAATTCTAGGACACTTGTTTTCATTAACAGTATTTTTCACTAGGTTGGTTTTGTCTGTTACATTTCATAAGCACTACAAGCTTGTTCCAAGTCATGATTGAATTTATCTTAAAGAAATTTATGTTCCTCCATACTAGTCATCCTTTAAAGATGTGAAATTTTGCCCAAAAAAACTCAAAGAACTACGTTTTTTTCCTTATTTTTTTGTGCATTAACACATTTCATAAATGATGCTAACTAATTATTTTCGATGAGTGATCGGTTGTAATGAACCAATCATCAATTATGAGATTTTAACCAATTCCCAACACCAGGCTACCCAAAACCAACATTGAATTGTCATAACACTACACAGTTTTGAGGGTACAGATTTTATTCACAAAAGGATTCAACAATTGACTGTATGACATCACAAATACAAAACATCATATGAACAACTTTGTACAAGACACAATATTCAACCAGGAATACACAAGAAATTCCATCAGTGAGACTGACAAGAGACAACTTCAGTGGTCTCCATATAGAGAAATAGTTCACTATTACCAAAATATATTGACTATACATCTTTACAAAACTGAATCAGAAACACCAAGGCAACCAATATTTTTAGTTCCCAAACTGGAAAAGCTTTTTCCAATCTCTTAGCGTTCCATATCATCAAAACATTAAAGCTTTCTTTTGAACGCTAATGATATATCACATTATTATGAAAGAGTCAAACTTCTGAAGGCCACAAATTTGTGACCTCAATGAAATCCTTGTGAAAGGGACTGTTATCTCTTCCTTTTCAACATATTCACAAGGATGAATCTGTTATCCATTAATGTATTAGAGAAACATTTTCTCTATTGTACAAAAATAGGCAGCTGTGCCATAGAAATTTTCTGTATCGGGGCTGAAGGCATTATTAAATATGAACACATTGAATAAGCACCATAAAGTATAAATATGTCTTAGAATATGTCAAAGAACAACTGCTAAACCAAGATTTAAGGACATCCTATTTTGGGCCGCATGAGAACAACCAATCCACAATCGAAAAAAGTGAGCAAGTCAGAAAATGCTTTCTTATCTTGCATTGTAAAAAAAGGAATTCATCAATATGTCAGTTACGGGCTGTACAACCGATTCTGTCTAAATCATCATCTATCTCGCGTTCCATGCCATAAATATTTCTCATGGAAAACACTCTCCATAACATATGGGAAGTACTGCTTTTACCATCTCAGTCATCTCCGAATCCATTCAACACCAAAACACCATGCACCTTTAACAATAGCACTTGAATGAGTCAGTGTCGAAATTGGTTAACATTGGTTAAGTTTGTATTCAACAGACTTCATAAATTGCTCAAATTTTCTAGTAGAAATAATAATAATAATGGACTGTTCAGGCTATACTCCTGATTTGTTAATATTAAACATTTGTGAGATGAAACTTTCTGTGTAACAACCTTCAGCCCACAAACAGTTGATACAATTCTGTATTCCATAGATAATTATCTGAAACTTCAACATCAAAACAAGGTGCTTTCTTTCACCAGTGAACAATTTATTCTGCCCTTTGCAACTTTGAGTATCGCGAAAACTGTCTTCTTGTGCAGCATTCTGACTTCACTATGCGTTTCTAAAAATGGTATTAAAGATTATAACACATGCCAACTGTTTTTCTAAAACTAAATTCCAATCTTGACTGGATTCATTTGTGACTTTCCACAATGTTTTTCATTCAGTTGTCAAATTCTGTCAAAATAGTTCTTGAAGTGTGGAATGGAAGACCCCAGTCTGAAACTGGTGCCATATTAATGCAATAAAGCTATTTTCTGATTGGTTAGTGTCAACATCTTAATTGTTATTTCCTTAGTTATATCAGTTCAAGGCCATTCTGGTGTGACCTATGCTGGGATGTCCTCATATCTTGTGTTTTGCAGTAGTGAGAAATTACATCTAAATTTAATGAGACTGGCAGATTAAAAGAACAAATATGCCAAGACCATTTAGATGTCTATAATGTATCACATATCACATGTGTACATTCTAACAGTGTGCCATGGGAACAAATTCTACTTCATATATATCATCAGAGACATACATACAAAGTGTAATGTATGTAATGTCTACTACTGCCCCATGAGGAACACTCACTACTTCAGAACCAATGTAAACTGAACAGCGAGCACAATGACTTCAGCACAAACATTGTAAGGACAGCATGTGGGATTGGACAGTCTTCTGTTCCTCAAATATCACACCTATATTGATACTGACAGCATTACAAATAAAATATAGATTGCATGTGGATACTTGTTAAAAAAACAGACAGATTCCCAGGGAATCTTATTTATCATCACTACCAATTTCAGTAAACAATTCAAAATACAACACATGTATTCGGTAGAAAATGTAACTTAAAAACTCCAAAACATCTAATTTTAACAGAAATCCCTTGTCCTCTTGATAACTCCCCTTCACAATTCGATAATATAATGACTTGAATTCAAGTTTTAATGTATTTTACCACAGATCTTAGTGTTTTAACAGAAAGTCCTATCCACCATTGAAAAAGTAATTAAACTTGACGCCACTGTCACAAGTTCTCATTAATATAACATTCATCACTTTGAGTCAGTTCTCTGAAAATATGTAACCTATTTCCAGCCTTGTTTTGCTCCTATTAAGTTCACAAGTGACAAGAGCCCATAGCATCTTCTGTGATAACATGGAAAAGTATTGTCCATCACAGCAGAATCCACATGCAACAATATGTTTATACTACTCATGTATGGAAATATATACTGTCCTTATCCTAATTTGAAGTTCAGCTGAAAATGTGTCAGTTTCGGTGGAAGACTTTTTACAGGACAACTTCTCTGAGCAGTCAGTCAAATGTCGTCCTGACCTCAGATCGTCCCTGTAAAATGTTGAGTAGTATTAACAGGATTGTGGGAATTTTAGCGACACCAACAAAAAGTTTATTGTACACACAAGGTATATAAATATTTTTTGGGCATGTACCACTGCTCAATAGTTGAATCACTGCATAAACATCTAACAAACTTCACACTGAAACACTTGATCTGATTTTAACCAAGAGGCACTTTTTGTGTATATGAAACATTCAGATCAAGTTATGAACTTGCCTGACAGTGAAAATCAGTTTTCTCTCTTCAAGGATTAATAAGTACATAGATGTACTTTCATTTCCATTGAGAACCGAGAACACATACTATATTTTTTGTAATAAACAAAAACTGGCAAAGCAGGGTGCTTATCAAAACAATACACAATTTAATTTGTAATAACATTTCTTGTCAATAGGTACAGGGCTATTATATTCTACTACTTCGCACATGTTCAATAAATATGGTTATACACATAAGAAAGGTACCATCTTAGTCACAAATGGGTGAGTTAAAATTTTACATCACATTGGCAAATATTTCACCCATTTCAGTAGGAGGCCCTGGTAGAAACTAAAAGTGTAGAACGAGAACCACAAGCTGTTTGAAGTTTGCTACACAAATGCACACATTACAATAACAACAATAATAATAGTAATAATACTCAGTGACACGGTCAGAGCATTTGAGGATGGGAGCTTGGTGTTGGAGGTGGTAACAGCATTTATAATAAGCATTTGGCCAAAAGCCTGTTCAGGGAGATTGTGTTGGACCTATAGTTTCAATCTTGTGTGGGTACACATGGCCTGCAGGAAATTTACAGATCAATTTATTATCACAATAAACTGCAATTACTCAAAAGAGGATATGAGTTTAGTCAGGACCTGCAGCTTTTATAGCATATGGGTTCTTATGGCAGCCTTGCATTGTCTTATATTTCAAATGCAGGATACTTGTGGTGGTTCTTCAGAGCTATAACATTCCAGTGAGTGAGAGAGTGAGTATGTTTTAACGTCACTTTTAGCAATATTCCAGCAATATCACGGCAGGAGAATGCCAGAAATGGGCTTCACAGATGCCAGGGGTTTTACCTTTAAAACACAATATGGGCACAGTGACGCTTACATAGGAAATTGGTGAGGGATCATCTGACCTACAAAGGACGCTACAGTATTCTAGGGGCTTGGAAGAATTTTCTTCAAGACAGGTTATTTTTCAAGGTCACTGCTTTCAAAAATGCCATTTATCTCTGTAAAAAAGGCAGAGATCTTTTTCCAGTATGTACTGGGAACAATTATTTATTTTGCTAAAACCTGAGAACACACACATTATATTTCTAGTTACAAAAAGTTGCCATGCTACCTTTGATTATGAAACTGTTTGTTTTTACGTACTTCCATGAATCAGAATAGCCCATGTCACCACCCCCAACTGGATCCACCAAGGTCTTTCTTCAACATTTAAATGCTGAAGTTTAAAATGAGTATGTACATTCTGCAAAACCTGTACAACTGATTCATACAAAACAAAATCACAACTTTCCATGTAACCAGTTATCAAAACTAACAATATGTAATGACTATACCCTTACAATGTCAAAACCTTGAAAAACATATTGAGATTGCTCACAATGAATAACTCATAAGTTGTCGGACAAGTATTACATTGGACAATAACAAATTGCAATGAAATAGGGAAGGTATGCAACTAAAAACAGTTAAGGATCACTGGTTCCTTCATATTATTATAGTTAAATTGTCATGTCATTACATGACAGATGAACTATTGTTAGAATCAAGAATAGGATGAGATTTTTTTGGATGAGCAAACGAAAGTGGCAATCCCAAACATTAACATCTTTAACTAAAAGCTAAAGCATAAAAATTACCACAGTTATGTAATATCTGTACTGACTAACATGACAAAATTAATTCAAACATTGATAAAACTATCTGTACTTGCACTTAAGAATAAGTTATTTCTCCTAACCCACATTAAATTAGTTAAAGATATGGGTTTCACACATTGTACCCATGTGTGGAATCGAACCCGGGGTCTTCGGCGTGACAAGTGGACGCTTTAACCACTAGGCTACCCCACCGCCCCTTCACAAAGGAAAGACAGAAGGCAACAGAGTCATTTCTTTGCAGGTACCATATTGAATGTAATAATTAAATACTGAACACAACTGAGCTTGAAAATAATTAAGAAGTGTGTCAGTTTATCTGTTGTGCCTTTCAGCATAACCCTGAAGCATTGCAAATTATAGACGAGCCAATGTCTGTTAGTATAATGTGACTGGCAGAAAAAACATGGACAATATATCACTATTATAGTACATGTACCCTGGACTTGTATGAACCTTCACTAATAAAACATGCCATTTATCACAAATATTGGACATGTCACTACATTCCTACCTCACACATTGACACACTGTTCAATACTTCAGTAACATAAGTTAAACTGAGACATATATACGTGAAATTCATCATGTGGTTTAGGGTAAAGAGGCTATTCAACCAGCTAGTGTTATCTTCCAGACACCTCAGATAGTAGTTAAATATAGCCTGTCTCTTATAATACATGTATTATAAATTAGTATAGGGCCTGACAATCTCCGGAGGCGCTACTTCCGGTACTGAACTGGTTCTCTGCTCTCTTTGCGTGCGCCAACTTGCAATATGTGAGACAGGGTCCAGCTTACGTCCAGTACCAGATTTCCGGTTACAACCAGTTCTGGTTCCAAATTGCAAGACCGCCAAATATGACTTTACTAGACCATGCTTAGCTGTTGACAGTCATAATAGTTGGCTAATTTCGGGATCGGACATTTGTTATTCCTGCAAGGATTATCGGTTCCTTACTCCTTACTGTCAACTGACAACCATGAGACCATTCAAAGACGTATGAAACATCACCGTGTTTATCACAGGAAGTACTAAGGTCTCTTGAAGCACCGGGCCCTATTGTTAAGTGAGACACAGAAAAGAAACACTAGTCTGAGAAGTTATAGTTATGAAATCTTAGGTAATTCTATCTACATCTGTTATAGGTTAAAACCATGGACGTACGTGTTGACTAACTGAATCAGAGAATCAGGTGACACATTAACATATCACCCAAACTGTGGATGATCACCCAAGTCAAACAGTGACAATGTAACATTTACAAACAAGGTACTAACAACGAACTCCAGAGCTACAGCCAATATGGGCAACTGACAGATGACCAGTCCCTCACTGCTATGAAAATATTCTTCAGTACATGTCAAAGTTCACCAATGTTGATATCGACTGCGTGATGTTTTTTGAAATGTGGAAAAGTCACTTATGATATTGAAGCATGCTATTAAGGAACTGTTATTTGTCACATCATTCTTTATATTCAGGTCTGATTTACAAAATTAACTAAATGCTTTGACATTCAGTAATCATATTAAACCATACAAATGTGTGTGGGGATAATATTTTTCTGCATAATTTCGGCTCCCCTCCCTCTACCTGCAGTCTACTGTGTGCTCCTGTATTAGAAGTCTCAAAAATAAAAATGGTTAACAGGTATCTGATAGAAAGCAAGTGGACTGCTATTGGGTTTGGGGTTCTAGACCCAAGGATACCTCTTACTTACTGCATGAACTCAGAGTGAGTTTAGTTTTACGCCGCACTCAGCAATATTCCAGCTATATGGCGGCAGTCTGTAAATAATCAGCAAGCCTGATCACCCAAACCCATTAGTCCCCTCTTATGCATTAACTCAGAGCTTAAAGTCATTTTAAGGATGTTTCACATGAAATATATGCATCATGTGCATGCACACATACCTGTGCTAGCTGTGTTTGTGTGTGAGAGTGTGACTGCATGTGTGTGCTTGTGTATGTGTCTATGTCTGCTCTGAACTTAAGCCAGGTTTTTGTGTTTGCCAAATGAAATACCATATCACAGTTATAACATGAATACCCCACTTAGATTCAGTGTAGTGACTCCCATCCTACCCTCCTTTATCCTATCCCCTGAATGGGCCTGGAATCAAACCACTGATATTCCGCTCTCCAGTCTGATGCTCTATCAACTGCACTTCATAGGTGGGCCTTAACTGACGACACTGGTTAGAAACAAATGCTTTCCATACATATTTTAACATATAAACTTGAAAACTGTTACAAATGAAAGTTCTAACAGAGGATATTTATTTTTAGTGTCACAAATATCGCACACATCAATTTTGAAATGGACGGATTAGAGTAATGTGCTCTGATTCCTATGTTCATTAATTTACACAGATCTTATCCAATCAATAGATCAATTGAAAAACTGTTTTCAAAATACAAGCCATTTTCTAAATAATTATTTGGCTGACTCTCTAACAAATAACGGCACCTACAAAACAAACCATGTTCCACACACAGACGCACAGTAACCATCGAAACACTTAACACAATAACAAACAACTTGGAGAACGAGTCAAGACGATTAAAACACAAATGAACATAAATAAGTATAACATGTACAACAGTTTGGCAATGTAATGTAGTTATTTACGTGGCAATGGTTGCCATGGAAATCATATTTACACACATACGTATACAAAGTACATAAAGTGTTCAGACTTCACGTTTCATGCTTAACTGCTAGCATGAGATCAATAGCGGGCAACTTCTCAACAATAGCTTAGGTGGTAATGGAATCCTCACAACACATCCGTAGTCACAATATCATGGAAGCTATTGCATGCACCCCGCAGAGTTCACAGTGTGTACATGGACATAGAAGCCCCACACGGTAGCAGTCAATGCAATTTTCAAGTTGATCATGTTGAAGAAACAGCATTAGCAGTCTTTGTGAATGCTCACAACCACTCATAATACATGGGGATTTTCAAGTGGACCATTTCATTTGTTGAAGAGATTTTTTATTTTGGTCAAGAGGGTTTGGTTTTGAGTTGTTGCTGGGGTTGTTTTGGGGTTTTTTCCCCAGTAAATTTCATATTGACAAAGGGTGGGTTGATATGGTACGTTTAACCATTCTGGGAGGGTGGATCATTATATTGTCACAGGATAACCATCACCATGTCCCCACATGAACAGGCCCTTGATGGTATGCTAATCCAAATGAATTACTTGAGCACAGAGCTAAATGGATCTTCAACAATGTTAGTAAGTTATTCACAATGCCATTAAGTTAATCCAGCCCAGTGTGCAGAAGAGAATATGAATCAAGTGATTAATCCAACATCATCAGTTCTTCCTCACTCAAATCATTTTCAACTGGCTGAGTGCCTTGTGAGGCTTCTGTATCACCAGTAAGGATACCTCCGGTTGGGAGGAATAGGTTTGCAAACACACTGACATCAATGTTAAATGATGGACCGTCCATTACGGTTTCCTGTGTCGCACCAGATGTGTATTCACTAAGCTCCTTCATTTGGTCAATCACTGTTTGCGGCTGTTTAAGATGTTCCAGTGAACGAAGGTCAAGGCCCAAAATGTCTGCCTCACTTTTCTCACTTAATTGATATGTCTTAGCTATGTCTTCATTGTGTTGGGTCTCTTGAAGCCAGAACGGTTCTGCAAGCCGCTTCTTTGAGCCCTTTTGTCCACTCATATGAGTTGGCAACTTCACAAACAAACGATCAATAAGTGCACACTCTGTACGGAGCTCTGTGTCTGACTCACATGAGGAATATTTTTTATCTTTGGATGAACAGTCTGACAACTCTTTGAATGAGCTGCTTGCTTCTTCCGAGCTTCGTTGGTCACTCAGTGTTATGTCACTCGTATCCTTGGAGTTGTTGGATACATTGGAGTCATTTTCACCCATTTTCTTCAAATCATTTTTATCATCATCACTTGAGTTGCTATCTTTGTACTCAAGCGGAGAAACAGACACCATCATTTCATCATTGCACTCTTCTCGCCACTGGCGATACACTTCTTCAATGTCTGGACTATTTTCCTTCTTGCTTTCTGTAAGCGTTGAACGACGCTGGTGCCAAGCACCTTTGGAGTTGCCAGGCAACAGTCCCAGAAGTTGGTCAGCATGGTCGGAACAACATGAACTTGACTCGCTGTTCACAGAAGCATTGTCGTCCTCTGTTTGGTTCTCGAAAAGAAGGAATCCTGCCTCTTCATCCTGTAAAAAATTAGGAATGCATTAGAAGACAAATACATAAAATCACATCTGTCTCAAGTGAGACCAAAATGAAGACTGGGTGGTAAAAATAAGTGATGTAACACATGATGGCATAGACACTGGCGTGGGTAACCAAGATTCACATATCTACAGCCACAAGGGCAACGATTCAAAAATCCTTCCTGGCTCAGATATGTTCCATTTTGCATACTTTGATCTGACGAACAACACCCAAATTCAAGTAAAAAAAAAACCCATTCTAAACAAATTCATGAATTCTCGATTCTAGTGATTGCAAAATAATAAAATGAAATCATGAAGGGAGACAGTTTAATTCACTGAATATGCGAATGAATTCATATATACAATTCATTCCTAAAACTGATTCATTTTGATTATCCCTTTTGTACGTTTTTTTTTTTTTTAATGTTGTTATTTCCCATTTGAATGTTGTACAATCACATCTCAGTCGAATACAGTTTTAACATTCTATAGAGTACATTTTTTTTTGGCGTTACACACCCCTTTCGTGCAGTATGCATATCACATGTTACAATATTGCCGCTGCTTTGCTGATACATAATAGGGACACTGTTTCGTATACATACATACACTTCAGCTTTTATACTTTAGGTGCATGTACATATACATTCTTGTATACTTCCACACACATACATATGTTCATCCCTTTAGTACATGCCTGTGTTTTATGCATCTTCAATCAAATTGTTATTTAATATCCCAAACCTCTTGAGTTAATACATTCATTTATATGGAACAATCTTTCAGAAATGTTTTTAAATTCTTAAATTCCTTCCTCTCCTTCAAAAAGCTTCTCTCAGGGAACTGGCTCATAACATAAACACCTTACCCACTGTCTCAGGATTTTTGGTATGTCCTACCTAAACCCACTATTTCATACTTACAGCTTGTAATTCTTTTTTCAAGCTGATAAAGTTCATAGAATGCTTTGCAAGAGAAAGTTCAAAGCTGAAAACGTTGCCTCACCATAACCCTATCATTCTTGGCGATATAGGTTACAAGTTCTTCCAGCTGTTCCATCACAGTGCCATTGCCCTTGTCCAGTTTCTTCATGGATTCCCGATCCGCCTTCAGAACATTTTTCAGGATCCGCTTTGGAAGTTGATACCGCATTTTAACGTCAGTCGTCCACTTGCTCTTAGCTAACCAGAATGGCTGGCTGTATCTCCTGTTTGCTTTCACTCGCTTTGGAGGAATCTCTCGCTTTAACTCAGAAGTAGGGTCCTGAAATGAAATTAGATGTTGGAGTTTCAGCTGGAGTGAGCAACAAGACTGGTTTGATGCAGGTTTGACTTCTACAGGAAATACTGCTTGGTAAGATCAAGCAATATCTTCAAGCAGGTATCACAAAAACTATTAGTCAGGATTGTGACATCATCAGTAACCGTGGTGTCACAATCAAATGACATAATTAATCTTTCAGTCAATAAAGTTATTAGCAGTACTTTTTTTCATTTATGATGCTCAATATTACTGTTCTCAAAGTGAAAAAGTTGGAAGAATGATTAAGGATGATAACATAACTCTCATCCTTATGTCTTTTGATATCAAACTTTCTACTCTGAGAAATATCAAGTTCTATTATCCATCACAAGTTTGTTGGAAGATTACCAACAGTGATAAAGCTCAGTGTACCCATATCAGCCATGCAGAGATGTATCTTTACCTAACCAGAGGGAAAATTTGATCCCAAAGCCAAAATGTCAGTTAAATCCCCAAATTTAAAACAAATTCCTTCCCAGTTCATGCTCATAAAGTTATCACCAACATATGCACTTGTAAAGACTTGTACTTTACTAATAACATGGCCAACACACATGACAAAGAGGTAGTGGTTGTGATGTTTAGATGCAGATTATTACATTGAAAGAAGTGCTGAGAATGCAAGATACCCTTGGATTTCAGAAGGAAACAAGTCAAAACATGTGAGCAAGACTCACTAATAACTCTGAGTTTGACTCCCAATTTCAGCTGAACAACAATTACTAATGATTGGCAAAAATAAACAAAGAAACCATTATGTAAACCTGAAAACAATCCACTAAATGATTGTAAAGTCATTAGTTGAACAAATTTGACTATTTTAAGAGATGTAATTTGTGATAATTCTTATAACATAAAATACCCAAATAAAATATTGCACTGCACCTCTCCTATAGATATTGAGCGTGGTGCCCAAATTTGAAAACAATCCATTCAAATATGTTGAAGTTTATTTTAACAAAAATTCCTTCTTTTTTTCCTTTTTTTAAAGTTAAAAAAATGTACATTGATGCAACTCTCTCAAAAATTAGAACACTGAAACCAAACATTGCACTGAACCTCTACTTAGACCAAGAAGGTGGTATATTGAAAACAATCCAACCAATAGTTTTCAAGTTAGTGATTGAACAATTTTTATAAGTTAAGATTTGTAAATTGATGTAATTGGTCATAAAAATTAGACAAGGAAGGTGGTCCCCAAATTTGAAAACAATCCAAAAAGTTGTTTCAAGTTATAGGTTGAACAAAAATATTTTGGACAGATGGAATTCCTTGGCAACACTATGGAATTCCTTGGCAACACTATCAATAAAAGCACTTCAGCAAATCACAATAGTGATCAAAGTAATGAATGTTTACGAAACTGCTTTTATAACATTTCATCAATATTATGGCAGGGGACACCAGAAATGGGTTTCACACATTGTACCCATGTGAGGAATCAAAGGTATGACCAGCTAACACCTTAACCATTAGACTACCACACAGGCCCAGAGCACATGTAGAAATAAGTGAAGTGGCCAGTACCTCTCTGGAGCTGTTGTTGACACTGCTTGATGCTTCAAGAATATACATCAGGGAGGAGTCTGTGTCGTTGCCAGTGCTGGAGTCGAGACGACTTGACTCCACACGACTTGACAGATCATTTTGTGCTGTTGCAGCTTCTCCCTGCAAACATGACAATTCATTAAGACATATGAAACAACATTCAATACTTTAGAAATGAATGTGAAGGAAATATATTACATACTAAGAAGGTTCTGGGCATGCCAGTGTGTGCTGTTGTAAGTGACAGTGGTTCTTCCACTAAACCAGATACTCTTGTGACTCATCAATATAACTGGCCTGTGAGTGAATGAGTTGGGTTTTATGCCGCTTTAGGCAATATTCCAGCAATATCACGGCAGGTGACACCAGAAATTGGCTTCACACATTGTACCCATGTGGGGAATCGAACCCAGGTCTTTGGCGTGACGAGCAAACACTTTAACCTCTAGTCTACCCCACTGCCCCAACTGGCCTGTGTGAAAAGTTGCCAGTCTGCATTAATATCTTGTTCCTCCAGTAAAATAAAGTGACATCTAGTCACAAATTGAGTGGTCTGGTTTGACACCATTCTTAACATTATTCCAGTATATATTATTCACACTTTCTAAGGATTAAATCATGGATTCAGCAGAAAACTATGACATGGGGTCAAATTTGGTTTAAATATCTGAGCTTATTGTAAGCACAGATCCTAGGTTTCAGTATGTCCTTTCATCTTGTGGAACCCATACCTGCTATTGACAGGTGTTGTGTACTTGTCAATGACTCGTTCCATGATTTGCAAAATGGTTGATTGGTGCCATGAAAACAATTTCTATGTTTACTCATGTATCAAGTGCATAAGGTTAGATTAAAGTGACTGTTTGCCTAAAGAGGGGTTACCATATTATTATTTATCCAATTTCAAATGGATACAATTTCAAATTATAAATCTACGTTTAAGTAAAGTTGTGAATTTTGGTGATCCTTAGCAAAGTTTGAGTAGTATATATCACAGCATGTCAGCTTACTGCGGGAGGAGAGTGATGCAGGCTATACATGTTTACTACATTGGTGTAACCAATCAGCATGGATATGGTGCTCATAAACCCCGAAACATAATCAGGATCATAATCATTTGAACACAGATTTATATGTTTCCGTCACGTCCAAAGGCTGCTAACACACTGTACAGCAAATTACTGGGCAACCCATGACCTCAGTTTAATAGATTCAGTGAGTGAGTGAGTTAACAGTTACCGTCACCTCGGGAATGTTTCAGCCTCAAAGTGACAAAGATTGAGTGAATGTTATATTTAGGATAACACTTTGCTCTAAAGTACAGATTCTAGCTTTTGAATCTCATCAAAATTCTTTTGAAAACTTCCATTTGATTGGTTGGTTGGTTTGTTGTTTAACGTTGCACTCAGCAATATTCCAGCTTTATGGCGTTGGTCTGTAAATAATTGAGTCTGGACCAAAAATCCAGTGATCAACAGCATGAGCATTGTTCTACGCAGTTGGGATACGATGACATGTGTCAACCAAGTCAGTGAGTCGGACCACCCGATCCTGTTTGTTACCTCTTACAACAAGCCTAAGTTACTGAAGATCAATTCTAACCTGGATCTTCACGTGTTTTGAAAACTTCCAAAAAGTAATCAAAGCTACACGGGTAAACTGTAGGGATGTCACGATACATAAGTTTAATGAATCGATACGTATCACAATACCCTGGGTAACCCATGTCAAGATTTGATATGTATCACGTTACCTATTTTCGAGGCATTATTGCATAAATTTAATTACATTTTGAACAGTAATATTTCATATTTTATAATTGTCCATGAAAAGATCAACATTTTTTATTCTCAGAGATAAAAAGGTTCTAATTTCCCTTCTTTGCGCAAGAAAAATAATCATTTTTAACTCTCAAATAACATAAAAAAACATGATACAATTGCTAAATGTGAACAATACATAAACATATTTAAACCGACACTTTCAAAACTAAATATCGATACAGTTTACACTGACTGAGTTTAGTTTTACGTCGCTTTTAGCAATATTCCAGCAATATCACGGCAGGGGACACCAGAAAATGGGCTTAACACATTGTGCCCATGTGGGTAATCGAACCCGGGTCTTCGGCGTGATGAGCCAACGCTTTAACCACTAGGCTACCCCACCGGCCCCGATACAGTTTAGAATGAATCGATGTATCGTGGCATCCCTAGTAAACTGTATCCGAAACTGATCTTAGGGTCTCATGATTGTAATGGGATTACCATGGGAAACTGAGGGTGTAGCTGTGCTCCTGTTTGCATGGGTGTCGCAGAAGATGTGGGGATTGGCACAGTAGATTGGCGCTGTGTTTCTGACATCTCCATGTTCATCCTTGGCATTGGAAACGGCTGGAACATCCCGGTGAGGGTCTGGTAGAATCCCCCCATAACTTGAGGCACAAATGACACACCTGGAAGAGTTGCATATACATACATATACACAAAACCTACGTTACAACACCAATGTCCGCTTATTACCTATCAAAATGACAAACTTATCAAGTCCAAACTTCAAACATAAGATACAGTACTGTCAACACGCCCACATCTACTTGACACAACAATTAAGTAGTGTGAAGTTATGATCAGCAGTAGACAGTTGCATTTACGCATGTTCAGAAGTCTTGAGTCATCCTGCTTCATGTATTCATTTTTTGAGACAGTGTAAAGGTTTTGCTGAGGTAACTACTACTTCATCACAAAGTCTGAAAGAACAAAGAATTGGTCCTCAGGCAATGGCTTTTGATAAAATGTGTGGGCAGGCTGCTTTTTGTTTTTGTCCAACCTTAAAAAGGGGCTCCCCACATAAATATTCCTTGATTAGTCCAATCATCCGTTCTGAAGCAGCTTGTCATTTCATGCCGAACAGCCAGATAGCTAGCTGTGTGTGTGTAGATATGAATGTCTTTTTGGTAATCTTTGCCAAATTTATATTCGAATATACAATGAATCGAATATCCAATGAATTAGCATTACTTTTCTTTACATTTTTGTACAATCACAATATAAAACTATGAATACAGAAATTGTGCTCATGAAAATACCTCCAAATACATATATTGCTTTTAATATTAGATTATAAATTCACAGGGATACTTGTCTAAAAGCAGATTACAATGTTGAGATATTTACGTCGAATATACCCGTAATCTTAATTTCTTCATATGATAAAGGCCTGGTATTCAGAACATAAACACTATTAAATTTGTAAATGTTCATATCTAATCATGTTTCATTGCAAATTTGATACTGAGTGAGTGAGTGTCATTAATCAAATTAGCGAACACCACAACTAGTTCAAAAAGCTACGGCTGCCATTACCTGAAGCTGGTTCACGTCTCCCTAGCATATATTGTGATATGACAGGCCGGGCCCACCTTAAGCAGTGCACATGTAAAAGGAAGTAATTGCTTGCTATATTGGATCCCCTTACTAATAGCATTGCAGCATTTCACTGCTGGGTTGTACTTTCAAAATGCAGCATATTTATCAAGTATATTTTTCAAAAATAAAAAATAACAAAAAACCTGTGCCATTTACTTAAAGTTACCAAGCAGTTATATTGTTTCCCCTTTGAGTGGCATTTCAGAAGTTGGGAAGTACAATACTGAGCAAACTGTATGGATAAAAGAAGTTGTTATCCATAAAGTTTGTTCAAAATTATATTGTTTGTTGTTTTCTGTAATATCTGCAACATTTCAGTAATATACACAAGAAAATATGAATTGTCTAATACAGTTGGTCAGGTGCAATTATGGCAACAGAGTGGCAAGAATGGTAATAAGAATATGAATACATGTGTTACAGAATGGTAACAGTGCTAAGAAGATATGGCAAGAATGGTAATAGTGCTGGTATCATATCCAATAAATAGAAACCCCCACTTCTCTCTTCCTTTGGTTATAACAGCATACACTGCAACCAATAAGTGATACATGTGGTCTCACCTTAGGCAAGAGAGTTTGTTCAAAATTGCCTCTGTTCACCCAGCAGAAAATGGGTACCCGGTGAGATAAGTCAGGTGACTTTTAACCTGCTAGCACCTCACAGGCAGCTTCGGTTATCCAGGGTAATAATAATCAGATTCTGATTACAGCATCCAGTGAGCAACTAATCAGATGGATACTAGGCGCTATATATAAATGAATTATTATTATTATTATTATTATTATGTACTGAAGCTGTTTTTACCTGTCTGCTGGAAGTAAGGCCACTGCATGCCCTGTGCTGAGCGGGGTTGTTCCATGGGAGCTGTGTTTTGGTACAATGGCATAACAGGCGTTGCCAGCCCTGTGTTGGGGTCCACCTGCATCATTGGAATCTGCTGCATGTACATGGGAATGTTCTGTTGTATCCCTGGGAGACCCACTGACAAGAACTCAGGAGGTGGGTTCTGTGAAAAGACCGGGTGCGACTGTGTTGGTGCCAGACTCGTTGGGATCATGTTCCCTGTGGAGATTGGCAGCATGGGGAAGCTGAACGGCGTTGGGAACACATCTCCAGATATTACTGAGGTGTCAACAGGCTTTCCGCGGTCCAATTTTGAGATCTTTGTTTGAGATGGCTCGTTTCCGTTACCCTGAGATGCAGAGTCTGAAAGGCATCGTTTCTTGTCTCGTAAGTCATCCTTTTCCTGCTTGCCTAGGAAGAGGATGTTGTCATCATGCTCGGCTTGTTGCAAGAGTAGCTTTTCCTGAAACTTTGTGTGTTTCTTGAGCACTTCCTGAGTGAGTTCCACCTGGGGATACTGGGGATACTGGGGCAAGATCATGCTGGGGACCCTCCATGGTATGCTGGGATCCTCCACGGCCTCCGGTTGGGGAGGGCTGGGAATGGTATCCTCACGGTGCTCAGACACATGCACCTGCAAACATACAAGTTACTTCATGATGTAATTTCTTTATTGCCTAAAACCACACTAATCAAATTTTCCACCTGTGGACTATTAATAAACTCGAGTGGATCAATAATCTCTATAAGCAACATCCCAGATTGTCAGGGTATAATGTTAACCAGTAGTGATACACAAGGTCGCACTGCGATACTTATATCTTGCATAATTAAGTGACTGCAATGTTCTTTGAGACTCGGATATTGTTGATGGAAGTGCAGGAATGTGCATGCTCATAAGGGAGGCAACTGATGTTAACTTCTTATCTTCACGCACTTGCATTTTGGAATAACAGAAACATTTCAAAATTGTTTGGCAGGTGTGTAACCTTAAACACATGATAAATAACAGCATTTAAATAAACCAATATACCAATCATTAAACAATAATATTGAGATATACATGATGGAAAGAATGAACCTCAATAAAAAGATATATACTAAGAACAATGCAAAACCCATGACAGATAGAGTTACCATAGTTAGAGCTGCAGACCTCGATTCGATTCAATTTATAAGTAAAAACATCAGATTTCATTTTACTCTCAGAGTCGGCTTTTTAGCATGAAATCCATCGTCAGCTTGGCAATGTCTATTAACAACAATTCTGATTGGATAATTAGCCCGGCATCAACCAATTATGTTTCGCCTTATTTCACAGCTCGAAACTGCTTGAGTTGGGGTCAAAATTACATTCTGGTTGTGTGGAAATAATTAAAATAGTTATTCAAATATCGAATCGAAATAATGATAATGGTTATCGAAAATCGAAACTAAGGTGTCAGATTTGATTTTTGATGAATCAAACCGAATCGTTCAGCCCTACATAACACAGTTAAGATTCTGCCTCTTAGAGAGGAAATATGGAAGATCAAAACATACCTGTATCATGTAACAAAAATCTACTTACAATTGTACTGCTGCCATAACTTGGAGGTTTTGTGAATTTGATGTTGACTGGGAAATCTGGAGGTTCAATAGCTAAAGGAAAAACAAAAAAATACCAATGCTGAAGTTTCAAATAAACACAATTCAGGGTTCAACTAACACAGTGGTTCATTCACCAAGTGCAGAGATGCCAACCCTACTTTAGCCCAATTAGTATATAGTCCAAAAACTGATGCAAAAATTAGTAAGACTTTTCATATTAAATAAAAAATATATAGATATTCTAAGAACCTGTTATTAACATTGTACTCACCTAAATCAGTAGTAAGTATCAACGTATAGTTTGATACTGAATAAAATGTGGTTGTAATTGATTGTGTCTGGTACATAGTGTATTTGATATTTTAATGTATTTTTTTTTACATTTGTATATTTTTACTGCTATCGCAGTCGCATATTTTGTGCTTTTTCGTAACGAATACGATAAAATCGTACAGGTTGGCATCTCTTAAGTGTCTGTCAGCAATAACAATGGTCAGTCAAATTAGTATGGAGGTAGATGGCATGAAGCACTCTGTCAACCCTGTGAGAAAACACATACTCTCAGCTGCAAGCATGCACACATGTATGCACACGCACAGACATTCACTCTTTTATACTCCCAAACTTTCTGACAAAGCCTGAATCTTCCTCTGTACTGAATTGCAAACTTCATCCAACTAAACATGTATCTATGCAGACTTGCAAAAGGGATTTTTTTTTCTTTTTCTTTGTACGTTTACCATGTAACAAACGACAGATGTAACCTTTTATGAGTGAATGTATGGTTTCACGCTGCTTTCAGCAATATTCCAGCAATATCACTGCGTGGGACACTAGAAATGGGCTTCACAAATTGTAGCCATGTGGGGAATCAAACTTGAGTCTTTTACGTGATCAGAAACACTATAACTACTAGGCTATCTCACTGCCCTGTAAAATATCTAATATGAATATGACATTGAATAGTTGTCTGGAGAAAGTAACATAAGGTAATTATATTGTTATCTTTGTACATTCTCACACGTTGCATTGTGTAAACATGCTTTATCTACATTTTTACTCTGAGCACTGACTCAGGATTCACCTGATGAAGGAGCATAAATTAGCTCTGAAATGTCTTATGAAAATAAAACGTTTTCCATAAAAACGTGCCAAGTATTCAGATCATCAATAGTCACCCCTTGCAACAAACTGTGATATTGCTGGAATAAGCAGCGTAAAACTACACACACACATTCCCTTGCAACAACTGTGATGGACTGGGACCTATTCTTGTCAGTAATAATACCTGGGATGTTAAAAATTAAAACTTACCCTCAGCAATTGGAGCCATGCATCCTCCACTGACTTGAGGAATGGCCTCCGACTTGGGGAAGACGTGTGGGAGTCCTTCTGCAGGGTTGAACAGATTTGCTGGGACACGTTGGCTCATCAGATACCTGAAAAGTCAGTATTCCATTATGCTCCTGCATAATGCATCGTGTATTCTGGACTATTTTCACATTTACAAGATGTGTGTAATTAAGCATGAATACCCCACTCAGACACATAATACTGACTCCGAGCCGACCAGTCCTTGTTGTACCCATTAATGCCGAGAGCCAGGCAGGGACCAACAAGTACCATATTTTAACATCTTTTGGTATGATGCGGCCGGGGATCGAACCCGCGACCTTCCGCTCGCTGAGCGGACACTCTAACCACTACACCACAGAGGCGGTCCTGTAACCATGTGAGATACAATCATGAGTTATATTCCGAAAGGCTGTATATGTTTTACAATATTGGACTGTTAAAAAGACACATGACAAAGAACACATTTCTTGTAAGCTGGAGATGCATAGTATATTGTTCACGTGAATATTGACTGGCATATTCCTCGAAAAACGTAACTGCCTGGTATTATTCATATAATGTTGTTGGTTGTAATTGAAGATATCTGCATTTTGCTCTCATTCATTTGTTGTGGCTTTGAACAGAATCTTTCCACTTCATTTATGTACTCGTTGAGAAGACAACACTAAGTTGTTGTTTTCACTAGCTTTTATGTTGCAGACGTGTATGCGTAACATATTATCTGCTTATCAGCAATTCTTGAAATACTACAACATTTGTTCCTGTATATAGCTGATTGACTAAATTATTTAACTTAAAACGTTCATACAAAAATAACAAAGAATAACTGAGCCACGATTCTAATCCCCAAAATATATACAAATGAAAGAATGTACCCTACCTTTTGATGTTATGAGAGTAGTTGAGCTGGTTATAGAAGACAGTTGTATCCTCCTCGGACTCTTCTGTCTTCCCCGCTTCCTTGGGTTCCTGAATCACAACAGAAATGGACTGAACATGTACAGTCAACATAGCCAGTGTAGGAAACTTAACAGAAAATTCTACCAGACACCAGAACTGGTAATTCTCAAAACTTACCAGCCCTTTCCAAACGACCAACTTTAATTTCACATTACAGCTCAGTAATAACAGTGAGTGAATGAGTGAGTGAGTTTGGTTTTACTCCGATTTTAGCAATATTCCAGCAATATCACGGCAGGGCGACACCAGAAATGGGCTTCACACATTGTACCCATGTCTTCGGCGTGACGAGCGAACGCTTTAACCACTTGGCTACCCCACCGCCCCCTCAGAAATAATAAAAATACTATTAAGTATCTTTGCTTTCATATTTATTGAAATGCCCAACAAAAGAAATAGTTTCATCACAGTGCTTTGAAACTAGAATACAATAGTCTCAAAACTAGTGTTATCAATATTATGCCATTGTAGCGAGAATGTGTTATGTGTAACTGTAAATCATCCATAAATATGAGCCCGACCATCAGGCTGGTAAGATGTATTTTTGGCCAGCCCTCCACAGAATTAACTCGTCTTGGACTTTCGGGTGAGCAGTAGTTTCCTACACTGCCATAACACAGCCAAGGATTGGAATAAGGCAAAAGCCCCAGTTGTTATAGTATACAAATAGTTGCTATTATGTAACACTATTATGTGTAGCAAAGACCTGAGGACCTAATCCCTAATCTTTACTTTTGCAAACCGACCTCATCAAAAGTAATAATCGTTTTGTAGCACCAAATTCACTTTCAACCTATTGAGGCAATTCAGTTACCACCGACACTCCATTTTGCTTTCTAGCATACACCTAGATATTCAAACAGGGCATCACTAATTATGTGACAAGTCAATATTCAAGGTTTGTGAAAGTCATTTCAGTGAAGATATGGCAAAGTACTGACCATAAGACATTTCAGTTTTCAGTCTAAAGTGCAAATACTGAAGGTCCAAATTAAACAGAATGCAAAAACAACAACATATATTGAGCCTAACAACTAGCCCAGCATCTAAAGAGGCTTACCCTGCTCTTTATAACCTCTTTGTCTGGCACCAAGAAAGTCTTATCTTGGGTATGTCGATCAACCGCTGAAAAACAAAAAAAGAATTGATTAGTCTTGCATACTGTATGTATTCAATAGTCTTAAGGATATTGAGGGTAGCCAACAACCTCAGCATTTCTTAAACACTGCTACCCTCTCGCTTGCTCTCAATACCTTGATTCAAACCCAAATCATAGAATACTGACATTTATCAGGGAGGCTGCAACCTGCAGCCACTCAGACATGAAATATGGTTGGTTGGATGGTTGGTTAGTCTTTTACGCTACACTCAGCAATATTACAGCTATATGGCGGCAGTCTGTAAATAATTGAGTCTGGACCTGACAATCCAGTAATAAACAGTATGAGCATCGATCTACGCAATTGGGATACAATGACATGTGTCAACCAAGTCAGCGAGCCTGACCACCCGATCCCGTTAGTCACCTCTTACAACTGGCATGGGTTACTTAAGACCAATTCCCAGACTATCCCTTATCAAAATTAACTGGGCTTACCTAAGTTTGTAATTTGGGGTTCAATCTTGATCTCCAGCGGTTCAGTTGGTGTGTTCTGAAAAGTAAGAAGTGACTTGTTAATAAGGCATTACTAACATACTTTGTTCACAGACCATCCAGAGTATGGATAGTGGGTTGAACTGATATAAAAAACATGGCCACATGATTGTGTGTACTGAATACACAATTGTAGATGTAATATAAACACAAACTTATCAGAATGAGGTCCAATTTCAAAGACAACATGAGATAATTTTCACTGGTTTCAGTAATACAAGTCAACAGTGAGATAAACTTTAATGGCAAGAACCTATGGATGACAACTTCTTTATTTTGAGGAACACAACGATTTGCCTTTATGTGTATCACTTCTAAATATTGTTTAAAGACTTTAAAACAAACTTTGTTCTGGTCATCAGGGTGTTTTGTTTGTGCATCATTTGAGAGATGGTAGGGGATATCAAAAGACTGCTGCAAATGTATTACTGATTGGAAAAGATATTTCCAGGTTATAAGCAGTGTTCCAGTAGAGGTGCCATAGCTGCGAGCTTCAATTATGAAAGAACATCATGACATGACTGGGTTGAAAGCATTGCGTCTTCCGAACAAAACACTGGCATTTGCTGGATCCTGGGTCTCGATCCACAAAGCATTCATAGCGTTACAACTTGCCGTAACTCTATAGATTATCACAGGCTTACGAATGTCGTAGCGCTATGAATGTTTTGTGGATAGGGACCCAGAGTACTATCATAAAACAATGAAAAGACAATACACATGATCACCAAGGCTGGTTCATAGTCACAACACATACCTTTGTTTGTAGAAGGTTACGGATCATCTGTTGATATTTGTGAGCTTCTGAGAGTAGTTCAGAGGACAGTCGGCGATTAGTGCAGCTTTCCTCAAACACATCAATATCAGCAGGGCAACTGAGGAAAAGTATAAGTTGATCATTCAAATAATCAAGTCATGTCCAAATGCCAATCATAAGGCCAGACCAATTTTATTTCTTGTTTTATGGATTTTTGTCCTCAGAAAATCTCAAGGCAGGAGGAGAAAAAAGAAAAGAAGAAGAATCACCAGTCAACGTAATATTCCTTTTAAATACTAAAAGTATTTTACTTTTGAGTTCGTATCATACAACTGGTACAATATGCTGTAATTTGTTTTAATTCAGTTATAAATATGAATAATCATGATAAAGGAACAGTGTTGTTACAAAAGACTAAAATTATGCCAATGACTAACAGCACCAGTTTACAATTTAGAAATTCAAAACAACTAGTTCTGGAAAAACACATTCCTATTTTTAATTTTACGCCACACTTAGCAATATTCCAGCTATATGACGGCGGTCTGTAAATAATCGAGTCTGGACCAGACAATCCATTGATCAACAGCATGAGCATCGATCTGTGCAATTGGGAATCGATGATATGTGTCAACCAAGTCAGCGAGCCTGACCACCCGATTCCGTTAGTCGCCTCTTACGACAAGTATAGTCCATAATTAAATACGAGCAGAGGGACAAGCTGATTACAATATCACCCTATTCTTTTAGAATGATTCACATGATTGGTGCATTTACAATATTCTGTATTTTAGGCATGTAAATATTTCATGAAATTATTTGTAATAGAATCATATTTTGGCAAGGACAAGCATAATAGCACATATATTACGCCAAAAGCATAACAGTTGGCATCTCTGAAAAACCTTGAACAAGTCTCACCTGATTACTGTGTGCTGTCCCATGATAAACTCGAGCTTCTTGGTCCAAGGGTCAACAAAGCTGGACCACTTTGTCTGCACCTCAACCCATTCACCATTCCGAGCCTTAAGCCTCATTCTGCTCTCTTTGATTGGGTTGCCTTTAGACTCCAACACTGAAGTGATAATATGATACATTCAAGACTTGCCAAGATGATGTCTACGTTTCACAAAGGGGATAGTTTACCTTCGAAACCTTCACAATCAGAACAAGAAACAATTTACGCAAAATATGTACAATCCCAAAATTGTGCAAAGTGTAGACATTTCACACTGTGGTGTAAAAAATCCTGAAAGTAAAGGGAGATGGGTTGAGATCCTGGAATCAAAGGGAGACAACTCTTCATAACTTAAGGTAGGCTTGAAATGTAAAAAGTCTTTGCTTTACGTCACCAACACTTGTCATTTTTTTTAGACTTCTTTAGGCAGAGTGGGAAAACACCATAGAATTAACCAGCTAACTAGTCAAGTTCATTTTAGCAGGGGTAGAACAGGTCAGATCGACGTATTCACTTCCAGTTCACTGGACTGTATCATGTTGTTTTAACCTGTAGGCAGTTTGGAACTGTAGACAGTAAGGGAATACACCATGGTATGTGCCCAGATAAAAAAGACAACATTTAGGTATAAGTACAGTTTTATCAATTATGTAATGAATCATTATTTTTAAATTAAGGCATATTGCATCAACATATATTTGCCAGATCACATTTACTTGTGAATATTATCAAAAGCAATAATTTATATACATGTACTTATCAAACATATGCGACGATAGCAACTCACACTCAGTTGGGTATTTTGCCATTTTCCATTAATTGTAAAAATATAATACAGTTTAAATGTTGGTTTACGTGTTTGTTATTTATATTTGATCTGTGATATGAGAAACGATAAGAAAGACTGCAAGTTGCCAAGTGCTGAAATAGAACCTCTCAATATGCCTCAGTTATTTTATCTTTTTTTGTTTATACGCACGTAAAAACAAGTTTATTGAGTATTTACAAAACTTCAAGCGTACTTGTACGCAATAGACTTAATAGGAATTGGGTTTTCACATAAACATTTGCGTAATTTACGCAGATATGGAGCTTATCTGTACCGCTGATGGTTGATAGCTTGGGAGTTAATGGCTAAACAATAGGGAGGTGAAGAGTAGCTTGGGTACAGGAGGTCGGTTTAAATAGTGGACAGGGCAGTAATTTGTACAGTCAGCCAGAATCAGGATCTCGTGTACATTGAGTTAAGAAATTCACTGATATTGAGGAAACATCTCATACTGGTTGGTGGTTTCATACAACATTGAGTGTATCTAAGAGAATTTTGTATTATTTCTAGATTATATATCTTCTTTTTATTCTTTATACCAACTAATTTGGTTAGTTGTTTTAGCCTTTTTTAGAATTAGTTAAGGGACATAATTTAGATGGTCAAGCGACAATACAGTCAGACCTCGTTAATATGAACACTTTGGTTTTTAAATAAAAACGCTCGGATAGTGAAACGTTCGAACTGCTGAAACCACAGTATATGCACCGAGTTACTTCACCTTGATATAATGTTATTCAAATAATACAACAATAACTTAAAATAAAATTATTTTTGAATGAAAATGCAAGCTTACATTTATAACGTCCAGATAAACCACGAAAGAAGCAAAAACTATGGCGATTTTTTTCCATTTGTGACATGTCATAACATGCCAGTGCCTTTTTCTTTTATATTTTCATTTTTACGGCATCAGAAAAATATTATAAAAAAGATTTCTTAAATAATATGTATGGTCGTCTATTTCCCGATATCTGTGGCTTTCCGCTCGGTAACATGACATAACAACGGAAAATACCTCCGTTTTCGAAGCGTCGTATGAATAACATGGGAGGCGAATCGTTTGATGTCGGGTATCGTTCGAAAGCTCTGAACATCAACAACATCACTAAACCCTTGCCGAGAGTATTTTCACAGTTGTAAGAAGCGATTTTATTGGATAAAAATTGGTTTCTAATGATGCCTTTTCGCTGCAGTCTGCTATAAGGGTCGTGATTGGTCAAAATCAGACACATGACCTAAGGCAGCCAATCATATTACGGCAATGGATACCGTCCTCGTAAACGAAAACTTTTAGATTTAGACGAAAGTTTTGGGGAAAATAATGCTATTTTGAACATATTAAGCAAGAAATCGCTACCTATACGTAAATTATGGAACTTATTGGACGTATCGTGCTAGGTTATGACCTGTGACAAAAATGCTTCATGTATATATTTTGTTGATTTTATTCATTAGTTTATTCAATTTATTTAATGAATTCCTCGAAACATCGTTACTTTGCTCTTTGACAATGTTATTGTGGACCCGCTGCCGAAGCATGTGTCCGAGAATCGTTGTTTTCAATAACATTGCGAAAAATAGTTTATAATTCTAATTCATGTTGAAACGGTACCGAGCATATATTTCTGGATTGAAGTCTTTCCCCAAACAGCGTGGTTGTCGAAATTTCCCTATCACTATGATAAAGGGATCAAAGGGATGAGTCGCTAAGTCGCTAAACAAACAAACGTTTCACTTTGGGTGGACCAGTCAGCAGCGTGGTCAACTTCAATCGTTCGGATTAACGCAGCTGTTTATAACTTAATTAGTCCAATCCGTTCCGACTGACCAGCATTCGGAGGCGGAAACTGAATCATCGGACTAACGAGGTGTCAATTATATACAATATATAGGGAGATGATTTGGTGCCCAGTGAGTAGCGTTCGGAAGTCGGTGAATTCGGATTAACAAGGACCGGATTACCGCGGCCTGACTGTATATACACATGTACATCTTCAAATTTAGGGCTGGTTAACTGGCTGGAAAGTATGAATAAATTCTTGTTTACTCATAAGAGTATCCTTTGGATATTTCACATATCAGTATTGTACTAATTCATGCAGGTGTCCCTTGAAACACGTTTGTCTGCCTGCACTATTTTTGTCAAAAGCTATTGTCTGAGAACTACTTTTTAAAATCTTTTCAAGCCTTAATTAAACTTAATGTTTATTGACCGAACAGGTGTTTATTGCTGATTTTAACACGACAGAATTCTTTTGAAGCTGTAACAATGGACCTTCTGGATATATTCATTCAAGACACAGAACCAATGTGCAAAACATTGTGTCCAACAGTTTACTCAAGATGGGTCTTTTTTCAATACTTTGAATCTTCTCCATAGGCAACATAGGGAGTTCTGAATTTTTACTGGAACTACAAATGCACGGCAATGCAATATTTACTTGTATTATACATGATTTATTTACATTCTGTTCTACAGTGTCTTGTTATACTATTACACTATTATTTGTACAAACAGATCCTAGTTATACATTGTGTAAAATCAAATGTCATAAATGTCATTACCTTGTTGGTGGACTTGGAAAAGTACTGGCAAATCTTCTGGGTGGAAGACTTCAAAGATTGACAGCCCAATGATGTCTTGTGGTAGATACCCAAGCAATGGAATAGCACTGTAATATATGGAGAGACATAAGATCTGGATACATTCAAGAATACAATCTGTAACTATAGTTTGAGCTTTTTTAGCCATATAATAATCTTTGTATTTAAAAATATGAAATAAACACACCTGTAATGCCGATCTCAATGGGAAACAATTCTGAAGGCAGCCTTATGTTCATTCATGTTTCTAGAGACACCTTCCTAGTGACAATGACATTTTCTCTTTGGTGCTTCCACCATCTTTCAACCTCTTTCAGTTGGGCATGACTCGGCACTCTAACCAAATTGCATGGCTGCCACAAATGACTTCACAATACCGGACCAAGTGTACAACCATGCTCGGCTGTCATAGCTGTTGACAGTTATAATAGTTGACTAATTTGGGGACCATTCGAAAAGGTATGAAACATTGTTTGTCACAGGAAGTACTAAGGTCTCACAAAGTGCCATGACGGGCCCTATGTTTACGAGTTTGGTAGCACTGAAACTCTGTGGGTGACAATTCTGATGAAATGAAGTGTGCTTACTTGGAATGGATGTGAGAGACTGCACAGAACATTGTGTGCCTCATGCAGAATGTCCTCTGTTCTGGCAGCTGACCATACACTGGAATAGAACATTAAGATGTAGGAAGGCTTGGTAAACAGTCACTTTTATGATGCTGTCAGCAATATTCCAGCAATATCAAGGCTCAGGAAACTGGAAAATGTTGTACCCATGTGGGGAATTAAACCAAGGTCTTCTACGTGATGATCAAAGACTCCAATGACTAAGTCAGCCCGCTAAAGCTCTGCAGTCAGATTTAATCAGGGTTCCTATACCCCTATTTATCCATAACTTTCTGCTTCATATTTATCAGCATATCTCCATCCCCAGTCACACTATGCCCAGATTCCTGGTGTACAAACTGACCCAGCACTGAGGTGGTCCTAACTGCCAAACTTAAACACAGGCTTTGGTTGTGAAGTCTTGCCAGGCCTCTTGCCTCCCTTGTTCTATGAACGCTATTGTGTATACTACTGGTTGTCTTAGTGCTAAGACCGCTTTGTGAAAAACATTTTTTGTGGGGGATTTTGGGGGATACAATCCAAAACTTGATTTCACTGACCATTTGAAAGACTTTATATTCTAGTATTCTAAATGCTTACTCCACTTGAATATGTGCAATTTGCATGATTTAATATTTGTCCTTCCAGCTTGTGAACCTTTAGAAGCTCCATACCTTAAAGGGTTCTTGCTTCAACACTGTGCACATAACACTGGAAATTACATCAATTCAGACACAGACACACTGGATGATAGTGGATCTATACTCTGCATCAATATTACAAGCTTTTAATTTACTTGAATGAATTTAACTTTATGCCACGTTTAGCAATATACAAGCAACTGCACAACGGGGACACCAGAAATGGGCTTCACATATGGGGAATCAAACGCTTTAATCCCAAGGCTACCACACCGCGCCTAATTTACTTGAATATATTTTAGTAGTGAAATCAGTCTTATAGCACCTTATGGACCTGAGATGGATGTCATAGAGAGGGATGACTATCAGATACACCAAGTTGGAGTGAGTGAGTTTACTTTTACGCCGCACTCAGCAATATTCCAGCTATATGGCGGCGGCGGTCTGTAAATAATCGAGTCTGGACCAGACAATCCAGTGATCAACAGCATGAGCATCGTATCTGAGTAATTGGGAACCGATGACATAGTTGCCTTTACCAAGTTGGAGAAACAAGAAGCACATGTATTGTCTTGACAGTAGTGGTGGTTCAATTAATTGAAATAATCGAAGATTGATCGCAATGACTAAATGACCAAGCAATCGATCATGTTTTCTCATTATGGAACACCAACCATGCAGGAACACTTGTTTTCATTACCAATATATTTCTTACAAGGTTGGTTGTGTCTGTTACATTTCATAAGCTCTACTAGCTCGTTTCAAGTCATGATTGAATTTATCTTAAAGATTCCAAGAAATTTATGTTCCTAACATACTAGTCATCCTTTAAAGATGTGAAATTTCGCCCCCCAAAACCCCTAAAGAACTACATGTATTTTTCCTTATTTTTTTTTGTGCACTAACAAATCTCATAAATGACGCTAACCAATTATTTTCAATGATTGATAGGTTGTAATGAACCAATCATCAATTATGAGATTTTAACCAATTCCCAACACTACCTGACAGGCCTAGAAACATACTCAGGGCAACTTGGAGATCAAGCCCCAAACCAAAGGTGCCTGACTTACATGCCTGAGGGACATGCTTTTGATCATACATTTACTTGTACACTGTGAGTATTTGTTATTGAACGAAATTATTTTTTCTCCACCCTTATTGACAAAATGGATGCTTATAGTTGAACTTTGAAGATTTAGATGACAATCATATGATTGCACTACTTTGGGGATAATGATACAGATGATAATGATAATGAATTTATATAGCACCTGCTCAACGGCTCAAAACACTATCTTTTCATCTGCTGTGCCATGGAAATCATACAACAAACAGTAAAAAATATGTGTCTGTTAGTCATGTCATTTCTTTTTAAAGAAAATCAGAAATGCATCCATTTTATCTGCAGAGGCAAATGTATGAGCGAGGTGTCTCACCTTTGTAAGGTGATTCCAGTTCAACTAGTTTTAGCATCATCAATCTCCTGTGTTTGGGTGCCGTGTCTATGCCAGATTTGCTTGCTGAAGTAACAGAAATGTTCACTTGGAATGGCTGGAAACTGGCTGGTCGCTTGAGATTGTACCCTTTCACAATTGTCTTAAAGCACCTGAAATAAACATATATTTAATACAAAATTAAACTGCAATCTCATCAAAATCAAATGTGAGTTACCACTTTATCAAATTTCATTGGCCCACGCTCAAAGATAACATACATTAATTGAATGACAAGGTGCAAGAAATTCACTTTAACACAAGTCATTAATCATTCAAAAACATTTTTCTTTTTAACGTGATTCTTTAATCAGTTTTTCACAATTGTTGAGCAAGATGATATTTTCAGATGTTAGTAGAGGATTAAATTTCCCGATAGTGGTTTGTTTCATGATCTTTTCTTGTGCATTGGTTGAATAAGCCCAGTTAACCATTCCTCCTGAAAATACCCTGCACTTAAGATTCAATTATAAAGTATGGAGATATAGCTTAGTAACACGGTTTCACAACACTTCAGCAAAATTACGTCAGGTCCAGCTGATATTCTTTTAAATTTGTGATTTGTGATTTCATCATCACTTATGTTATGGTTCAGAATATTATTTATTATTTACAACCACTGAAGAAACATCCATAAATTGTTTGTGGAATAGGCCCTTGGGACATACCGTTACAATTCATAATCAGAATGAATTGCTAATTTTTACTGATCAATGAAATGACTCATAAGGAGACATTAGCCAATTAGGAAGCAGGTTCCTGCAAGAATACAGCACTCATTTCAAATTTCCATTCCAGACAATGTTTTTAAAAAATATTTTTATGAAGGTCTAGATTCAAAATTTGGAAAGTGAGCTAAAGAAATTTAGCCAAACCCAGCGGGGTAGGGGTTTTCAATTCTTTGAAGAGAGTCTTCCTTGGCGTACATATATGCATTTTCTGCGACTGAAAATGTCCTGTGATAGTTGTAACAATGTTTTATCAAATTGACAGTGCTTTATAAAACAAGCTTGTTTTAAACATTTGCTTACCGAAACCTTATGTAGAATGTTTTTGAGGGATTCTCAACATCAGCTTGGCTGTCTTCTGTTGTCTCTGAAATGTACAAAGAAGTCATGCAATAACAGCGTGAAGTCTGAAATTCAATAACATTTGATTAGATAACAAATTTTCTTGTTTGTGGTTTTTAGTCGAACTCACATCTTCGCTGAAACTAGTGGTTTTAGAGTGTTAACAAATGTTAGTGGGTGTCATCCAGTTGTCATTATTATCTTTCCCTTGACAATCTACAGGTATAATAAAAATGTTTTTATATGAGTCACACTAGATAGGTAGTGAGCAGTAGACAATGATGTCACAAATAATAAGTGTTGCATATCAATACACCACTCTGATCATCATATGACAAAATATAGGTTTTAAAATTTTAATGCTGAATACTGTCTATTTTCTGGGTGCGTAAGAAACAGATTAAGTTCTTAAAGTTCTGCCCTTCGTCCCACAACTCGGTATTTCAACACTTATAACTTCTTTCTTCTTTCTTGCTTTCAATCATCAGACACATTTTCATGAAGCCTGTTGTCATCTAAGATACATGGTACGCCACACAAAGATCTGTGAGCATCTAACTACAGGTCACAACAGATTTTTGGCAAACCCTGGTGACGAGTGAAATGACTCACAAGAAATCAACATTAGCCAGACTGAAAGGAGCTTTCTCAACCAGTATAGATCTAAATCCAAACTGGCTACTTCCATTCTAGACTTCTTCATTAAAATATTCCAACAAAGTTCTTTATTTAAAAGATTAACAAATTATATTTATATTATATGTTATAGATGGCTGAGATTGTATGTTGTACCGCTCATAACATGTTAGGAATATCTCATCTAACCAACTCGAGGTTACACAATCAGTGAAGACATTCGGCTTTCACTTTCTCAGTCAGGTAAGTGATGCTCTGATTGATCAGATGAAAGGTCATTCTGACATAAACCATCCTAGGATGTCCTCAGATCTTTGTTTACCTGTAGCAAGAGCTCAGATCTCATTTTAATGAGGTTGTTGTTTTTCACTTTGACAAAACCAACACGCGCTGACATTAACTGCAAGGGGAGCGTAAGCAACTCGACATTGTTTCTGCACTGCACACGATTTGCTTGTAATGAAATGACTGAGTGAGTGAGTGAGGTTAGCTTTCAGCAATATTCCAGGAATGTCACGGTGGGGGACACCAGAAATGGGCTTCCCACATTGTACCCATGTGGGGAATTGAACCCGGGTCTTCGCATGACGGGCGAACGCCTTATCCACAAGGCTACTCCACCCTCCAGCTGATGATAAAAGTCAGCTATACAAAGACACTGCTAGAACAGTGAAGCAGACTGTAACCATTGTGGGGAATCCCACAAGCATGTGTATGTTGCACACAAATCAAGCATTTTCACTTGCACCCCATAATACACTCTTTGTCAGATCTCACAATACATTATTTTTCTGAACATCCCATATTACACTATTTGTTAGAACACCCCTTAATATACTATTTGTCAGAACATCCAAGAATACACTTTTATTCAGAACACCCTTCAATACACTTTTGTTCAGAACACCCTTCAATACACTATTGTTCAGAACACCCTTCAGTACACCATTGTTCAGAACACCCTTCAATACACTATTGTTCAGAACACCCTTCAATACACTATTGTTCAGAACACCCTTCAATACACTATTGTTCAGAAGACCCTTCAATACACTCTTGTTGTTAACACCATTTAATACACTATTGTTCAGAACACTCTCTAATACATTGTTCAGAACACCCTTCAATACACTATTGTTCAGAAGACCCTTCAATACACTATTGTTCAGAAGACCCTTCAATACACTATTGTTCAGAACACTATTGTTCAGAAGACCCTTTAATACACTATTGTTCAGAACACCCTTCAATACACTATTGTTCAGAATACCCTTCAATACACCATTGTTCAGAATACCCCAAAAGAATTTTTAACGAGTGGCCTTGAAATGGTGCAAATGTTGGATTCAAACTCAAGATCAGCAGACCTTGCACAACCACGCTTATATTGGTCTATCTCCCTTACCTGACTGTTGGGTAAATTCATCATAATCCAAGTCCACCATCATGTTACTGTTGAAGGTCAGGATATCACGTCTGCAGATGAAGTCAGTGATGATACGTCCCTTCCAGAAATCCTGGAACAAACCATTTCTAGGTATCATACAGGTGGTTGAGCAAGACATTTCTCAAACAAATGAGTTAGAGACACATGAATTCTCGCTGACCATTATCATAACCAAAGTACATCTTGCAATGCTGGCCTCTCTAAGTGAGTGAGTGACTTATATATATATTCCAGCAGCATTCACGGCGGGAAACACCATAAATGGACATGTGGGGAATCGAACCCGGGTCTTTGGCATGACGAGCAAATGCTTTAACCACTAAGCTACCCCACCATCCCTGAAGCTTGTGAAAATACACATATTGTACACTCATAATATATTACCCTCAGTTATACTTACAGTGGGGTATTCCAGTTTCAGCATCAAGGCAGGAGTTACCTGGTGGACAACATGCTTCTTCATTGACATCAGGATGATGAGGCCATGCTGCAAAACAGAGTTAGGTCCCTTGCATAACGTTTCATTAAAAAAAAATCATCCCAATCCCCACCCCATTTATATTTAAAAAACTTTCCAATCCTTTCTTACAAATTTCATTCTGCCAAATTTTACCATATTTGTATTTGGTATGTTGGGAAAAACTTTTTCCTGTCTGATCCCCTGAGAAACATACATAGAAACAACAAGTGCCATCTTTTGATGTCTTTCAATGTGATGAGGCCAAACGACTGAATCCCTGACTTTCTGCTTTCCCTGCAGATGTTATATCAACAAGCAACAGAGGCAAATTCATGGAGTTGAGAGTTTGGGGTACTTACATCAGATTTTGCAAGAAGTCTGCTGTCAATCTTTGGAGTGGGCAGGATGATATGTTCATTCTGACACATCTGGCTCGATGGGACACTCTTCATATCTGAGACGCATATTTATATATCAGGTATATATATAAAAGTATCACAGGAACACACAAATACAACATACAATAGTCAATCTACAAACCATACCATTGTGTTTCAATTTCCTATTGATTTTCAGTACTGACATGGATGTGGTCTGGTGAAATGACACAAGGAAGATAACTGGGTAAAGATGGTCAAATTATAGGGGGAATAACTCATAGGGGGACAGATCAAGGGACGTAACTCACCAGTGATCTTGCGGACACTGTCTACTACATGCTGTAGTGTTGAGAGAGTGCCCATCTTGCGGTGGTTAGATGGGCCAACCATGGACACGAGTGTTTTTAAGTACTGTTTAACCTTCTCCTTCTTCATCTGGCTGTTGCGCGCACCATATGCCATGTCGCTGCTGTTGAAGGAACAAGCAGTACTGAGAGAATTGTTTCACATGCATTCAACAACATTCTGGATTCATTAAGGCACGCTGCAGAATCAGGAATGACCACTTAGTGAGCCAGGACAGACATCAAGATCCTCATATCAGACATGCTTACATGTTTGGGATATCGTAAATAATTCTGCTTTTAACATGAGATATCTGAAGCCTCAAGAACATTTTGAACAGTTTTTTAATTGAATGACAAGTATACAGATGGCAAGGTAGACACAATATACGCATAACAACATCCTTAAAGCAATAATAGAATTGTTATGACATTTTGGCATAGATTCTTTCTGTTGTCTTACCTGCAGCCGCTTGTAGAAGGTTGGTCGTCCATACTGCTGAAGGAGAAACTTAAGCTGCTGCTACTACTGCAAGAAAGAAAATATAGACGTCAGTATCAATCGAAGTGAGCCAGTTTGTTTTTCCAACAGTATCACAGTAATATTGTGTACATTTCAATCAGATGTGAGAGGAAAGCCCTATGTGATACAGTCCTTACCATTTTCATAAAACCCATTGTGCCAACAAACTTTGAACAACCCGGATTCACAACAATGGTCCTTGGTGTTTCACATGCCACAGCTCTGCTTGTTGTACTGCTTGGTTTTGTTGCAATATCAAGACTAAGACAATGTCTAACACTTGGCCCGAATAATTCTGGATCCAGCTCAAAGTGATAAACAGGAACAATAACCATTAGCATGATCATGTATATCCTGGTTTTGAAACATAAATCATCTTTAGCACTATTTATCACACTAACTCTTCAAAATCTAAAAACCTTCACATCACAAGCTGAAGCAACTGAATACAGTCAGATCCATTATTTATTAGACCTGTTGTCTCACATGTACAGATATGTTGAACTTATTCTACTGTCCCGACCACCTCATGGTATATATACACAAAAATGTGACTGCTTTTCCTTAATTTGAAATAAAAATACATTGTTGTTTCTTGAACCTTGATTGCCCAAATTTTGAAATAGAATCTCGAAGTGGGCATTTGTCACATGAACAGTTTGGTGAAGCACATCTTCACTGAGTGAGTGAGTTGGGTTGGGTTGCATGCCCCTTTTAGCAACATTCCAGCAACATTCCAGCAACATCCCAGTGGGGATCACCAGACCTGGACTGACTGAGTTTTACGCCGCTTTTAACAATATTCCAGCAAAATCACGGCGAGGACACCAGAAATGGGCTTCACATATTGTGCGCATGTGGGGAATTGACCCGGGTATTCGGCGTGATGAGCCAACGCTTTATCCACTAGGCTACGCCACTGCCCCACCAGACCTGGACTTTACATAGTCCGCATGAGAGGAATCGAACTCGAACCCAAGCCTTCAGGGTGACAAGAGAATTCTATAACCACAAGACTATCCAACCACTCCCTCAATATCTTGAATATCCAAATACTTTTAAGGTGTACAAATATATTTATCAGCTAAATAATTATTGGGTGATAATTATTTGAGAATTGAAGAAATCTGTGTTCATGCAATTTGGTCGCTGTTGAATAATTTTATGCTTAAAAACACCAAAAGCACTATGGTCTCCTAAAGACACTGAGCCCCAAACATTGAAAGGATATCTTTGTGATATCTGTTCAGTGTTGTTTTTGAGGAGTATTATATTGAAAATTAACATACATTAAGGTAAAATTGAAGAATTACACTTTCATTTCAGTGAGCAGTAACGTGAAATTGAATTGCACTTGTCCTGTAACTGTAAACGGCATGTACTAAACGCGCAAAAAAGCAGTTGTACTCCAAGCAGCATTGACTAAATGCGCACACCACCAACCCAGGCTCTGCATTGTGGGACAGCATATGTTATCATGCCGATTTGCATATCTAAATAAACACAGTTAACTAGGCCAAAGAGGTAGTGCAGTCACATCCGGTCATATCTTAACAGGTCACAAAATGCTTCGTAAACAGGCTCAACTATGACCTGACCGACTGCGCATGTTTTCATTGATAAAGGTCAGGTAAATATTAACTCGGGAAACGACAAGGAATACCTTCACTCCCCAGGCGAATTGAATTTTGTTTTTCAAAGCAGTCTAGATTCCTTTTATAAAATGTTTGGAAAGATATTGTTGACTGGCAGTTCTTTTTCTGTCTGCGTGAACAGCAATGTGGGTAAGTTTTCAAAATGTGTACTATAATGTCTGCTGGCTATAAAAATAGAACACCTTTACATTTCGAGGTCAGCTAGAGTACAGAGTTTTTTGGGCAGTGTTGTGGGTGATGAGGGGCACTGACGGAGAGGGACAGGTTTGCTCTTTTTTCCTTGTGTCATCCCTAAATTTTAAGTGATCCATTCAAATAATTTTCAGAACCCTTTTTTCCTCTATAATCAACGGAGCAATAGAGTCAACAGATTATCAAGGCTCTTTATTCAATGGTGCTGACATCTATTTCCGATAGAAATGTCAACAGAAAGGTTTGCTAATAAAATAATGGCTTATCTTTGTGGTCTGGCAGTAAATGGCTTCAATTTGTCAAAGATGCCTCATTTTCACCAAAAGCATCAAACGCTGGCCCAAAAATATGGCATGTCAGGTAAGCGTGTAGGTCCACAATTGTGTATGAGCTAGTGTCGGATGGCATCTGATGATGATTATGACTGAGTAGAGAAATATAATACACAAAATCAAAGGTCCACTTAAAACCAGTTCTTTGAGTGAGAGAGCATGGTCTTACGCTGCTTTTAGCAATATTCCAGCAACATCATGGCAAGGGACACAAAAAATCAGCTTCACACATTGTGCCCATGTGGGGAATCAACCCTGGGCCTTCGGTGTGACGAACAAATGCCTTAACCACTAGGCTACACCACTGCCTCATCAGTTCTTTGAATAAGCATGGTGTACTGCCTATTCTGCACTAGAGTGGGTGATAGAGCTCTGTTTTACACTGCTTTGGACAGTATTCCAGTAATACTATGTAGTCGGCTGAATGTGGAAGGAAAGATCAAAACAATTCTGGTCTTAGGCTGTGGAAACCTCGGACACATAAAAAATATGGTGTGGTTCTTAATACATCAATTTTAAAATTAGTTAGGTTTCTTAACTTTCATTGACAATTTAGAATTGTTCCAACAAGAAAACAGTTATTAGTATTCTAAAACGTAATACTGTACTGTGTCACCATAAAATAGTGTGATTTTCATTGATGACGTCACGAGTTTACATTGTGTGGACGAGTTTGTAAACAAACGTGGTTGCCCCCATTATCAAAATTGGTGATTCTGAAAAAATTGATGAAAGAGGTTCTGGAGTAGTTACTACAGTAATTGACTTTCGAAATGAAACGGAGAACCTTGTTTAAACTAACAGATTATGAGGGACGAGTGACAGGCTATCGTCTAAAAAAGGTACCGACCAAGGATTTTTATCTATCCATCACAACAAAGAAGTAGACGAATCGATTCTGTCATGTATCAGAAACTGATGTTGATGAGGTGATAATCCTCAATAAAAATAGAAACACTACAAAGAAAACCCTCCCCGATTTTGTTGTTCTTTTTAGACAGAAAGATCTTATTTTAGGCATGAGTTATGTTTGCATTGTATTAGTGACTAGTCACAACACTACACCTTGGTGTACCGCTAAGTATTCTTACACAAATGCTCAATTCCCTTCATATATATTCACATACGATTTGCTTCTTTTTTAGAGTAATTTTAAGAATGACATTATATGATAAAAAGATTATTAACCATCTTTAATATCATATATTAGGAATAAAAATTGTATTATGCGAGGATTTGGCAAGCATAATACATATTTTTCATTCCTAATATATGATATTAATGATACGAAAAACACACTCGTTTAATAATCTCTATGTATCACTTCATGAATTTCAGAACCAGAAAATGAGGCAGCTTTATAATATATGTGTGTGAAATATATGAAAAAGAACTGTAAGATGTGTAAGTCTTGGAATTATACTCAAGCCATGCACACTTCATTAGACCTTCCCTTCTTTCATTTCTATTTCACAAGGATCAATGGCGATTTACTTTCCAGCAGTCACAAGGAAGGATGGTTTCACCATGTCTTCATTGGCATCCATCAACGCAGAATCACGCCCACGAGAACAGTACATACCAATGCATGTCAGTCACCATTGTTTTCCGCTTTGGTGAAATGATCACATTTTAGCTTAGCAAAGATGGAAATGTCCCCTTGCAAGATGTCAACTAAAAAAACAGTACACATGTCCAAAGTTCATAAATTTGCTCTTCATACACAAAAATCATCCAGTGTAACCAAATCCATGTGCCAGTGAATGGAGATGTAAAAATGCTCAATGAAACAGTGAGTGAGTAAACAAGTTCAGTTTTAATCCGCTTTTAGCAATATTCAGCAATATCACGACAAGGGACACCTGAAATGGGCTTCACACATTGTACCCATGTGGGAAATCGAACCGGGGTCTTTGGCGTAATGAGCGAACACTTTAACCACTAGGCTACCCGACATCTCCCTAAATGAAACAAACAATTAGTGCAGTAACATGAGTCTCATTATTACTGTGGAATTCATTTTGGAAGAGACAGTGACCAAATGCGGAGAAGATAGAGAACAAAAGAAATCACCTTCACAAATTGTTTAGGCTGTTTAGATGCCATTACTCAGCAGGTAGTATATACTATAGATAATTGATCAGCTTGCTACGTGACAAATATACTTGCTGATGTGAAATGTGACTGACTTTGTTTGGTTTTACGCCGCTTTTAGCAATATTCCAGCAACATCACGGCGGGGGACACCAGAAATGGGCTTAATACATTGTGCCCATGTGGGGAATCGAACCCGGGTCTACGGCGTGACGAGCCAACACTTTAACCACTAGGCTACCCCACCGCCCTGATGTGAAATGTGAACAAAAGAGGAAGTTACTTTACTTTGGGGTGATATGGGATCATATTTTATGGTATAACAAAGCACTTTTTATATTCCTTACTCTGTTTTTCTTTCTTCATTTAGGGGCGGTGGGGTAGCCCAGTGGTTAAACCATTCGCTCATCACACATAAGACCCAGGTTCGATTCCCCACATGGGTACAATGTGTGAAGCAAATTTCTGGTGTCCCCCGCCGTGATATTGCTAAAAGTGGCGTAAAAAACCCACTCACTCACTTTCTTCGTTTAAACAGAACATACACTGACCATGCTGACAACTGTTTCAAGTAAATGATAAATAATACCATGTAAAACATCGATAATGACACTGAGTTTCAGCACCTGTAGCTTCCTACTTTCTCAATAAGCAGCAAACAACATTATTCCTCTAATATCAATGAGTAATTTCTTTAATACAGACCACAAAATTTAAAGGTAAAACTAAGAACAAGTCCATTCATTTTGCCTCAGGTTCTCCAAATGAAAATTCATGTTGCTGTTATTGTTACCAAGATCAGTTGAACAGAGGCCATTCAGTTTGGTTTCTCACTTCTTTTGGGGGTGAACAACACTACCTAACTAAGCTCAAGTGTCTATGAAATCATTTAAGGTTAACCATCATATTTCCATCTTATCCTACTGGGTACCCATTCAATTTTGGGTGAACCAAGGCACTTCGATAAAACACCTCATGTAACAATTGTTTCAGATAGCTCAGGTCTTGAGGAACTCGGGCCTCTCAGCACTTATGCTGACAAAACATGTGTACTGCTGTTAGCATATTTACTCAAATAAATAACTATCCTTTGAAAAAGGACTTTAATAATTTTGCAATATTAAAGCTGTGATCTTTTTGAATGACATTCAACCTCATTTCATCCCCATTTGAACAGTCATTTTAAAAAGGCTTTTGGCAAATTGTTTTCCCAAGAATATCAACATGAGTGAGTGAGTGAGTATGGCTTTACGCCACTTTTAGCAATATTCCAGCAATATCACAGCGGTGGACACCAGACATGGGCTTCACACATTGTACCCATGTGGGGAATCGAACCCGGGTCTTCGGCGTGACGAGCGGACGCTTAAACCACTAGGCTACCCCACCGCCCCCTATCAACATGAAGGTGACAAAATATTTGTAAAGATTACTAACATCAGGATCACCATCTTGGGAGCAAATACAGACAAATTATACAGGCAATTGTTGGTCCTAGTTTGAAGCACTATACAGCTGCTACAAGCAATGACATGGAAGCAATGCTGGAAAAAACAAACCGGTCAAAACTAACACTGCAATGTACAACAGAAACTCAAAGGTGGTAATTGATAGCATCTGAATTTGTCTTTACTCCTGACAATCCAGATTGGCTTGTAACTCAGAGATGAGAGTAGACAATGTAAGCAAGTTACAGGCCCACGTTTGAAACCACATGCTTGGGCGAGATAATCAATATAATTTTTCTGCTCTGTGCCTTTAACATTTACAGGCTTATGACAACAATGGAAGCTCTTGCTCTCTTCTTAATGAATCAGTAGCATGTGACCATCTGATTTGACATTTCCAGTTTTAAAAGGGAAATTTTTAAGCAACAGTGGGGCAGGCTGAAATAAATTACTTCAGTCCTGACAGATATGTTCAGTGCCATGGAGAGCTAATTCACAGATAGATAATCTTACCAGGAATAAGTCTTTTTAACACCATTTCATGTGTATTTAAAACCTATGACATCAATCCATTTAACAGCTCATGATCACTTTTTCAATCCATTTAACAGCTCATGATCACTATAAGTACATACTGAAAATGTTTCAGTTTAAGACAGGGCACAAATTACAGCATCAATAATTTCATAGGAAATATCGACATGGCAGTGGCACGTGATCTCCTGAGGTTGAAGCCAAGAAGGGATGTTTCAGTGTTACCTGATGGAATAGTCGGAGTAAAAACTCCAAGATGCTGAATCTTCGTGGTCGGAGAACACCCTCTCCAATAGGTCAGTCATCATCAATTGTTGAAATGTCACACACCAAGGTAATATTTTTGTGATCCAAGTAGAATGACAGTTGACTGGGTTCAAGTTTCACAAATATCCAAGTCCAAATGAGGGTTTCTTTTCAAAAGGCAACTCCAATGGAAACACACAAATAAGTGCAGAAAGCACTATCCGAGTAGCCATTACAATAATGGATAACAAACTGTCACAAATTTCTTGAAGAATACAAGTTGGGGAAATTCAATAGTTCAACTCAACATGGAACCAATAACATCCTTGGCTGCTGGGACATTTGTCATTTCAAAAAAAGAAAATAAGTAGGTTTCCTTCCTGGTACAATGCTTCACAATAACTGATTTCATGGAATAAGGAAATCTTGACAGCCTTTTTGTGGTACACCTTTCCCAGTATACAGGCTTGTGACTGACATGACTGAAGGAAGATAGACTTCCAGGCTCAAAGAATGGGCTGAACCCACCCAAACCCCACAAGACAATAGGTGCAAGACCGTCTGACTAGTGCAGTCTCCGTGTATGTCAATATTACAGCTTAACCAGGCTTCCATGCCTCGGACATTACAAACCATTACGGTAATTTCCTGTCAACAACTTCTCTCGACCCTATTGGTGTATTTTCAAGAGGTTATCTCCCATTGGTTGCAACATGTTGGTCGGTTTCAAGTTTGTTTGTGAACTGGGGTACATGTAAACAAACATGGCTTTGTCTTCGACTGACAGAAATATCTGAGGGCTGCAAACAGCACAGTTTATGCAAACAGCTTTGTAGAATTTGGACATGACTGGTTTGCTTTTGAATTTGTGTCATACGTTTCTTGCCGTCTGCTTCCGTACACACCTGTGAGGAGATTCTCAACGGCTGATTAACTGTAGAATTTCTTTGCCATATATCAACCAAGAAACTCTCCTGAGGGACAGATGTGACCAAACGATGTTACCCAAACAATCTACCTGTGAAGCCTAAAACTCACATTTACTAAAATATTAAAGCATGCAGTCTGTGCCAAAAACCTTTGCATCTGCTATTTCAAATAGCATCTTGACAAAATTTCCAGTGTACTTTAATGGTATTATATGGAAGATTATTTAGGACTGAAATTATACACCAATGCATCAATCAGTACATTGTGAGTTTGCATGCAAAGATACTAGTGGTGTTCCGTTCACATTTTCTCATACTTGAATACAAACGATTTTGGAACTACTGTTTTTAGTGTTTGAAACATTTGACGATGGAACATATCTGTGAAGTTGTGAGCATGTTTAATTCTTAGAAAACTCATTTCACTTAATGAAAAGTCATGACTTGAAGGCTCCAGAAAGTTTATGTTCATGATATATTAGTCATCACTTTAAAGTAGCAATTTGCATCATGTTATATTTATCTGCAATAATAACCTGAAATTTTTTTTATTTTTTTGATGACTGTTTACTGGTGATGAACCAATTATCAATTGTGACATTTCAACCAATTCCCAACACTAAAAGATACATAACACTACACATGTATGTTTCTGTATCAATACAAAACGATGCACATGCTAAAATACTAACTGTTCATTTGATGACACTCCCCATCCCATGTTTTGTCTGTCAACTATCTCAAAATAAATTCTAACAAGAAGACAAAGCCATCAATATCCCCTGCAATGGCAAAATACTCTTCATGAATATGTCTACGAGTTATGATTATGTCAAATGTGTTGGCATGTATATAGCTAAGTGGAAGGAGAGTACTGATAGGTTTCAAAGTTCTGCTCCAGAAAGGAGCACTACCACCAAATTCAGTTGAAGCCAAAATTGTTGCCATGGAAACATATTTTATTCAGAAATCCCAAACTACCAAGAGGCACCAGTTCACTACTAGACCTACCGCAGTTTATGTAGAATCCACAGAAAGAGTCACGCCGCACTCAGCAATATTTCAGCTATATGACGGCGGTCTGTAAATAATGAAGTCTGGACCAGACAAGCCTGTGATCAACAGCATGACCATCGACCCATGGAAACCGATGACATGTGTCAACCAAGCCAGCGAGCCTGACCACCCAATCCCATTATTCGCCTCCTACTACAAGCATGGGTTACTGAAGGTTCATTCTAACCCGGACCTTCATGGGTCTGATGTGAACAGAGTCTATCAGCTGGAAGAATGCAATCACCAGATCCAGGATCCTGATGAACCCACCTAGTTGATGTAGCACACCTCCATTGAGTTGTCTGATTGAATGATGACATATGGCTATGAATAGCAGCAAGGGGTTTCAGGCAAGGGACCAAGCAACTTGTTAACTTGTCTAATAATATACCTACTGAGCAATGGCTGAGCCTGGGGATATACAGTACTCATTGAGGAGGATCGACAGTAAGGAAGGGTTACCCTAACAACTGCAGATGAAAACCCTGAAGAAGCATGGTGGTGATGAAGGTGTCTTCCAATATGGTCCAGTTGCTGACAAATGTTTCAATCCTTTTGCCTTCTAGCAAGTCAAAAATAGACATGACTGGAGGTATAAGGCTCCAGATGTGTGATTGTGACAAGCAGTCATTGTTTACAGCGATCAGCTGCCCCAGCTGACTCCTTCCTTTCTGTAGGGGTGATACGGTATTCCACGGTATTAGCAGAACCGCGGTATCTTGCCTTCTGTTCAGTATACAGTAATGCAATCCAAAAATAACGTATTCTCGGTTTTTGTACCGTCATTTTATTAACCTTTTAAAACCTTTTCTAAAATGTCTGTTCTTCTGTCTAGTCATCAAACGCCAGTTTTGTTTATTCAAAATAACAAAGATTATGGTTATATTTTTCCATGTTATTAAACAATGAAAGGTTTGGTATTTGTCAAATTTCTTCATTATGATCATATCTCATATACCGAGCCGAAACGGACAGAACTGAAGGCCTTGTACCGCAATACGTACCGTACCGTGGAAGAGCGAAACATTTCACCCCTACCTTAATGCTGTCTTGGAAAGGGTGACTTTCATAGAGCTGGTATAGGATGATCTTGGTTTTGACCTGTAACCTTCCTTTCCACGAAAAAAATCACAAAGGTGAGGACTGACCCGTGTTTAGTGTGCAAGAGGTAATAAGTCCTGCACCTGCGTCATTTGAAGCTTTGAAAGTTCTACCATCACCTATAACAATTTTTGTAGTCCAGGACCCCTGAAATCTAAGAGTAGGAGTCCCAGGGACCCTCAAATACAGGACTCAAGGTAAATCCCTGGTGGTGATGACATCTCAAGCTTATTTTTTACAAAAGGTGAAACAGACAAGTCAAAAAGCTATTCTTAGTAATCTTAGAAGATATTTTTTTTTTTATATTTCAGGCATATATTATCAACTTCTAAAAGGTATATAACTTACCCTTGTGCCAAGGAACCATAGTTTGAAGAACTTTGTTTGGATTTGTCTTCAGGTGGTTTGTCACCCTGGTACATAATGGGACCAGGAAAGTGAACTGGAAAAAACAAACAAAACAACAATTGTTAAAGTGACCATCAATAGATAATACTAAATAGGATATTACCAGTATACCATGTCTCTGCAATATACTTTTCAAATGATAGTATTGCAATATGTTTAGTCTGAGAATCGGTATATTGGGTAAAAAAGATACAAGGTTGAAATATTTGTGATTATATCTATGGTTAAAATCTACACATTTGATGATGTTTCATTTTGACTACCAAACTTCATTTTGAGACTGATGTTATCAGGATAACATATATGGTTTAATATTGTTTATGACCTAATTGTGTAGAAAATGCTTCTGCATCTGCTTGTACAATCAGTGTCAGTCTCTGTCAAATTCTCCAGCTCCCAATATATCACAATACAGACAGTGTTCATTCTAGCCTGCACCATTGCGTCATTCGCGCGCTAACATTTAACATGGTTCACTATCCAGGTAACAGCAGGTCGCGTCGGCGCATCCGTAAATGTAAATCTGAAACGCAAGCAAGCAAAACTCCAAACTAAGCAGGTCTGGGGAAAACCAAAACCAAAAAAATGCCTGAATTGATTGAAAGCTATAAAAAAGTAAGTGAACTCATGCTAGTAATTAGAATTGTGTAGCTGCAATTTGACATGACCATAATATTTTCTAACTGACCCATATAACAGAGCTGGTGGGCCATGGACCCACTTTTTGGAAAGGCTGGATTGAACGATGTACTGTGTACAGGTAATTTATATCGGAATGAATTTAGCCCTGATAAACAATTTTAAGATTACAATAATAAAGAAAAAAAATGTATGATAGCAAATAGCAGCAATTAAATTAGATCAAAATAAGTGAACAAAGAAAATGAATATTTATAAAAATGAATATATTGAAAAAATAACAAATAGATTATTGTTGTCCATAAATGACAACAAGAAAAAATTATGAAAAAAAGCAAAAATCAATAAACAAAATTATGCAAGCAAAAATCAATAAACAAATATAAGACAACAATAAGAATTATTTACCATAAGCCAGCAGCTCACTTCTAACCAAACTCAGATTTTTCAACACAAAGTAGCTGGTTGTTTCTGTCACAAAATTATATATTTTCAGTGACAAGCATTACTGGTAGTTAAGGAAAATGTCTGCGATTAGCCTTAGGTAACCACTAAAAAACTAAAAATTGTATTCGTATCAATGGTGATGAGGCCTCTGTAAAATAGGTCACAACAACCTGATACAGAGTTGTCATGATCTAGTCCATCAACATAGGTAGTTAAACATATGCGCATACTACACACTAGCCTTGCACCAAGGCTGTACTGAATGGTATGCCCATGGATGTATTAATTGTATCCTTTACAGAGGCAAGTCAAGATAAGGTGACAGTCTAAGGATGCCAGTCTGTATGATGTATATTTTATATTGTTTAGGAATTTTCATTTAAACTATTAATTATTACCTAAAAGACTTGTGCAAGTCTAACTACACACCAGTCTGGTAGGAGGAAGAGATAGTCAATACATGCACCAAAAATAGACTAGCTGTGCTAGAAATAAGTGTACAATCTCAAACTTAATGCACAAAGGCCTTAGTTAGTCGGTCTCACAGTCCCTCGGTGACATTATTTTCCTTTCTGCTCAGCCCTAAATCAGTAAATGCAACTGTATAGTCTGAATAAAGCAGCACTTGATCTTCCAGAGTTTTTTTTCAATGAGGTTCCTCTTCATTTTAAATATATGTGCTTGTTACTGTTTAAATGGTAATTTACATAGACTAAAACAAGTACATTTGCTGTGAATTGCACTTGGGTAAAGACTCAAATATTTGCTCAAAGATTTTATTCTTTTCAACAGTGTTGTGGCCTATCTGTAAAATAGGTCAGAACAACAGAATGGCTATGATCTATCTTATCAGAGATTATCATGAGAACAATAGATGGGCTTGATTGGAGGATAGAATAATCATATACCTTAAAATAGATATGCTGTGCTTGAAATAACTACACAGTGAGTGAGTTAAGATTTAATGTCACATCGGCAATATTTCAGCCATATCGTGACTAAAAACAAGTAATAATTTTAGAATAAATAATGATAAATGTTAAAAAGCCTGTCGGTGCAAGACAGTAAAACAAGCTAGAATATCACAGAAATGGATATAAAACTAGTTTGTAAATCTAAAACAGTTTAATTACAGAAGACAATACAACATAAAAACAGGCTATATATTGCAAACAACTGAAGGTAGATCACCATAAAGGAGTAGGGATCATGGGGGATTTACATTTACAACATCCCTTCCCATCAAGCTGGATTTACAACATCCCTTCAGCTATTAGCAATGTTTGACAATCCAGCCATAAAATGACATATACACTGAGTTTTGGACTTACGTACCCACTCAGGAGGACAATAATTTCAGGGGACAAGGTGGATGAGCTGTAAGCCACTGCGCTAGTTAGTGCAAGGTACCTTGATCAATCATCCCCACTTGTGACATGATGTAAAAACTTTGGTGCAAACATTTCTTGCAGACTCTTTCAGTGATGTCACAAACCAGTGTGGGCTAGTAAAAGAACCCACTCATCTTCACCAAGCTGCAATGGGTACTGTGTGAGGATGAGGCTGTGTGATAACTTGCTGCGCCTAACAGGCTGCATGAGTTGAATACTCCCCAGGGTGTTGGTTAAAAAAGAATGCCAGAAAAAAGACATCCATTGATCAATGGAACACTCCAGCACCTTGAGCATGTACTAGTTGTGTGGATATGTGCGCCATATAAATATCCTATTCTATCCTTCCTAATTTTACAGCATTTTAACGCCCTTTGAAAATACAGCACTTATAACTGCAGAAAAACAAAAATATTATGCACATAGGCAACACTTAGTCATAGTCCCTGGACAGTGTTATCCTCACATCTCCTACATCACAGGCACACCTTAATGCCAACTGAGTTTTTGTTTCTATCTGAAGTCAATCCCTGCACAATCAGATCCTAGAGCACAATTTTTATTCTTCAACTGTAAGCAAACGTACATGCAATAAAGGCAGGATACTTTAGGGATGACAATTTTTATATCACTTTATTATATCATGATGTAATGTTTCCACATAGATTCATATACTCTCTGTACACTGTTGCTTGACAAAGGTATAGGACTTTTAGGAGCCTTTACCTAAGAAGTTATCCATAAACTATCTTGCCCTAATGTCCCTCACCAACTTCTAAAATGTCAATCAAACTGATCACAGTTTACAGGTGTAAACAAAATGTTTAAGAGGCATTGATCTATTATGGGGTAATAATGCATACAAAAATTCATTATTAATTATTACCACAACATGCGATAATTCAGATATTAGGAAAATATAAATACAGAATATTAGTTCCATCATGATCAGTAATAGCTTAGAGAAAGACACCAGTTTAAAGTAATAAACAATCAGGTATACTATACAAAGACAACATAGTTTTGACTGAGATGTTTTCAGATAAATCCTAGCCTATGGTAACAAGGGCCCGCCTCTTGGACACACCTTTCAGGAAGACAAAAGCTGTTTACATTTTTTTATTAGTCATTAGTCAAGTATGCTCGGAAATCAACATGGTACCTATGTATGAGCAGAAGGGAAATTAATGCGGCTCGAGGACTATGAGGCTAAAAGAAAAATATGTCCTTTTCCGGTAACCCGACCGACCCGACCCAAAATCATGACTGGAGTGCATCTTAACTCATCATTTTCATCCAAATCAAGTATGAAATTTTCTCAGTGTACATAGGGCTAAAATGGATTGCATTGAAATGGCATAATGGGCTCTGACTGACAAAACCTGCAAATAAATAACACAAACAATGATTTGATATAGAAAACTTTCAATGTTTCATCACAAGGCATTGTCACTACATGATATGGTACTCCTGAAGACCTCAGGTGCCCACCTGATACTACTAAAAAATAAACAAAACGTAAAACAAAAAAACCCCATAAAACCGACCCACCTACGCTATTTTTAAAAGCATATAATAGGAAACAGACATATATTTTTTTTGGGTGTGTGTGTCTGAGATAGACTATGCAGTGAGCGTACATGTCGTGGTGCTTGAGGTGAGGTGAAATTGGGTTTAACGTCGTGCTTGAGAATATTTCGCTCATATGACGATGTGCATGCGTGTGTATGTGCGGCTGCTTGTACTAGCCCAGACTGAAGCTGGTTTCATAGTGCTAGCCCACTGAGATACCATGCCGCAATGAAGCATGAATACCCCACTCAGACACATTATACTGACTCCGAGCCGACCAGTCCTTGTTGTACCCATTAATGCCAGGCAGAGACCAACAAGTACCATATTTTAACGTCTTTTGGTATGATGCGGCCGGGGATCGAACCCGCAACCTTCCGCTCTCCGGGCGGATGCTTTAACCACTACACCACGGAGGCGGTCTTGTGGTGCTTGAAACCTGTCTTTTGACAAACACATTTTGGGGGCTTGGGGCTTGAACGCCCACCCTTTCTTTGAAAATGACTTCTGGACCTATATTTTCATTTTGGACTCCTTGCATTAAACTGATAGCATTAAAATTACTGCTGCATGCATCAACTTTCATGGATCACATTTTCCAAGATATATTTGCACAAAGACTATAATAATAACCCCAAAATATAAATACAGACTGTTAATGGTTGTGTCAATAAAATCTGTTGGTGACAAATTAGAAGAAAAGGTCCTAACTTAAGTATGTTCGTATATATTTGTCTGCTGTATTCATGTTCCCTCAATATTCCACATAATTTATCATGTGTTGCAATGATATTGATATGAATGGTATGATAAAAATAATCAACACAGGGTTTACAAGCAAATGTTCAGTTGATAGCATGATTGAAGGCTCTTGCCATTGTAGCAGACCGACCATGGAGTCATCCTTGTGATAACATCCTTACCATGTCAGCTTGCTATCAGCACCTCTTAATCAAACCACAACATCGGTTAAATATAACAAAAAAGTGTTTTCAAATTTATTTCAATCTGAAAAACGTTTGTAACATGTGGGAGTTCTTTTTAATATTGATACGGTGAAGTTGTGAATTCTAAGAAGTCCGCCACTTACCAGCTGCTTACAACACATTATTTGGAGATTACAGTAAATTATATATATCATTGGTTTTTAAACAGCAAACATGCCATGTTTATGTCTAGATATAAAAGAATATGAAAGCGAAATCGGCATAGAAACTGACTCAAAGGTGCACAATTTCATCACCTGTGTCACCAAATACTAACAATACTCCATAATCATAAACAAAATATTCTGTTACGATAAGCCCAGAAGGTAACCGTTGACTCCCCACCAGTTCATAGTCTCACGATAACACACTATTTTCAAAAGAATCCCATCCTATTAAGAAGTAAGCCGAAGTGTATACGCGAATGTATGTATGTGTGTATGTATGTATGTATGAAAGATCGTTAATTAGGTCAAGGATTTCCCGTTCTAAAATGGCCGCTTGAAAATAACACCATATACTGCCATATCCTTCAAAATATCAAAAATCCTCACAAACCGTTGCCAGTAAGATAAAATACCACCTACTTGTTTAAATCCGACGATATAATTATACCATAAGGGAATACATAACCCCGTCAGAGGTGAAAACATAATGGAACGAGTGACACTTTTCTATACAAATTCTCACCTGTCCGTGAATTTGACAATAATGCTATTGTCACGGCCAATGCGGGCCCGAATTGTGCCTCAGTACACCCATTTTATGCAGAAATGGTTTAGAGCATGTTCATGTTGCTTCCAAACCAGGAACCATCGAACACAAATACATCCCACTTACTTAACATATCTGCACGATGTTGTCAACGTGACTTCTGGCTACATACATTTACCTCGTCACACACAAACAATATATCGTGAATATGTTACACATGAGCAATTGTAATGGAATAAAAACGTGAAAACTTACTTTACAGACAGCAAACATGCAGGGAATATGTAATTTGAACACAAACACTCTCCAAACGAAGGTTATTTCACCGTTATAAGTCCGCGTGTATCGCGTACGTCGTACGCTCAGGGGTCACAATCTTTATATTAACCTTTATGCTAATCGCGGGAAAGTGTTTCCCGAACGACTGAGTATACATGTGTGATAAGACCGCGTTGTTGAACGAAAGGATGCTAAAATGCTAGTACTTGTACAGTGTTGTTTGCGTCAATTTCAACTAAGCCCATCATGCTGTAAGTGCAGTTTAGATATCAATGATCAAAATGATTATTGAAATTGCATGTAAGGCCGGTAATATGGCTCAATATCTAAAGAGTACGTCGGGATAAATTTCTGTTTTGCTCTGTCCTTCAGAATTTAGATCTATTGTTCCAGTAAGACAAGAATAACTATGTCACTGAGCATTGTGCTCTGTATCACTGTAAAATCATGCATGTGTCATTTCATGAAATGTACTGGATCATGTGGGAAGTTAAATATATTTAATATCAAACATTCCCAGAGTGACGTGAAAATGTGTTTATTTGTACTGTTTTAAGGGACCGTTCATAATTCATGGCAAGGGGGGTGATATGATGATTTTTATGCAGAGGCAATGTGAATGCCCCCCCCCCCCTATAATTTACGTACAAAGTAAGTGATCCCCTTGCATATCATGTACAAAATCAATGCCCCTTCCCCTCCCCAAAACTTTTAAACATTATATATGACATAATAATATTTTATGTACAAAATTGCTTACCCCACTAATACACGTGTAAAAATTGCTGGACCCCCAACCAGAGCAAAATGGATCATCATCTCTTTCTCTTATTGAATGCACTCTTTAAAATAATACATGTTGATGCGATGATCTGGAGATTTTACGCGCGCTTTACCATGTGCTGCAAATGCATATGCATTTTTATCTCCCCTGATTTCTTCATGGGCTTCACACATTGTACCCATGTGGGGATTCGAACCCGGGTCTTCGGCGTGACGAGCCAAAGCTTTAACCACTAGGCTACCCCACCGCCCCCTGTGCTATCATATGAAGATGTCTCCTCTTGTTAAAATTTATCTTTTTACACAGGAATCCCAAGATTTACACATCGTAAATAGAATCATAATTTATAAACCTGGGAAATTAAAAAAAAAAAGGTTAATTGAGAACAAGTAGACACATGTGATCACGTGTGCCACATGAAAAATGTAATGACCAAAAAAGGATGCCATTAAGTAATTTTTTACATTATTTTTGTTAGAATAAGCTGTGTTTATTAATATAAGGTTCCCGCACAAATCTGGAGCTTGGCGCCTGACGCACGTTAAAGGGAGATAACTCCTATGTATAGCGCTTGGGGCTGATCTCGTTATCTTTAATAACGGTATAAATGCAAGAATTAATCCTGGAAGAGAGTCATTCCGAGATTTTCGGACAGTGTCGATGTTTACCGAAGGGCGACCAGACGTTTGTTCAAAACGGAGGGTAGTGCTAATGCGAGGGTCAGTGGTCAAATATGAAATGCAGTTAGACAAACTGAATAAGAAGAGCAGAAGGCCAAAAGAATAATCTACAAGCTCAACACATTGGTTTTTTGGAAAAACGTAAGGTTTGATTGAACGCGCGTTCAAATAGTCGGGCTGTCCGGTTTTCGATAAGGCTTTTAGCACCGTGAGTGTCACCCCTTGTGTATTTTATGCAATGAGTGTAGCCCCAGGTTGTTGTTTTTGTGTGGTGTTTTTGTTGTTTGTTCTTAACACCACACTCAACAATATCCCAGGTCTATGGCGGCGGTCTGTAAATAGTCTGGACCAGACAATCCCTTGAGCATCGGTCAGATGGCATACGATACCACGTGTCTGCGAGCCTGGTTATTGTTGTCATTATTTTTGAAAGTCCATTCTTGTAAACGTATGTTATTGTTGTTGAAGGAAATTCATATCAAATTAACTTTGTACTTTCAGCTGGGATTGAGACACCAAATGATATTCTTAAAACCAGGAATATAAAATTTTAAAATTTTCACCTAGACTTACAGGAAGAACGAAGCGGCTTCAGTTCGTTATGGAGAAAGGAAGCTTTTCTGAAACCAGACTATTAGACGAAAGGAGTGAGTGAGTATGATTTAACGCCGCTCTTAGCAATATTCCAGCAATATCACGGCGGGGGACACCATAAATAGGCTTCACACATTGTACACATGTGGGGAATCGAACCCAGGTTCTTACTTCTTGCATAGATTTTTAGAGAGAAGGAGGGGGTGGGTGGGGGTTGGGGTATCCACTGTCCGGCAACAGCTGTAGCAGCGGAGGTGTACTCAGATGACACAGAATAAACGGTTTTGCTGTGTTGGAACCGAGAAGGAGTTGTCAAGTTAATACAGGAATTTGAAATGGTACAATGGTAACCGGAACAATCCGTTGTGTTATACTGGTATTGCAGAGAATGATACTATATTTATAAACTAATAAGAAACCTTTTGATAAGTACTTGTAGAATTGAAAATACATTTTCGGTAAAGACCAATCATTTAAACTACTGATTACTGCATAGGCCACGTGTAAGCATGCATTTTCCACCCACGTACTATAGCTATACTCTCCACTTTTCTTCTCACACATCCTGTGCAGCTAACATGTAATTGTCTCTCCTATCTACGCGCTGCTTCCCGTGGGCATAAACAAAATAAAACGTGTTTGAAACAATGTTGAAAAATTAGACAATTCAAACAATAAACCCATAAATTCATAAAACATGTAATCAACTTTGTCACAGTATTGAGAGGGAAACACAAATTACAGTGTGAACGACAGCTGCCTGTCTATATAGCACGTCGCCTGGGACAGCTTCCTTCAGCTGATAGGAAACTACGAGGGAGGTTGACAACGCATTTTTTACACTCAGGGGCGGATACAGCTTTTTGAGAAAGTGGGGGTGTACACTCTTGAGAAAAGAGGGAAGGGTGTACACTTCATTTTCACCCGTTTTCAATGGTCATTTAATAAATTTCAGGACAAAGGGGGTGCACACCCCTGCACCCCACCATCCCCACCCCACCCCTCTGGATCCGCCTATGACACTAGAGCTTTTACAGAATCTACAGAATCCTGTGTTATTATCCAAAAACAACCCACTAATCCCGCTCAAAAAACAACAATCAGCCATTTCGTGACCCTTTCAATATTCACTGTAAGTGCTTATGTTGACAAGCATGGAAAACACGTACCGTATCTAGATGCACTGGACACTTGACACACATTTTGTAAAAATTGTAAAATCAATAGAAGAAATTTTGTTGGCCAAAGCTGTGCAGGGTATGATTAAAATATAGGAAATTGTGTCCAAACACTTTCAGTAGAGATGACGCTATGGGTGTGTAATAAAATATTGCTTCAAACATTTTAGAAGGAATGTTAATGGAGATCCTGAAGATGACAAGAAACCCGGCGGTACATAAAGAGGCCAGTGCGTGCGTGTGTCTGTGATTTGACGTCATGAGCCAAGATTCAGGAAGGTCATCTGAACCAACTGGCGCTATTATGGGTTATGCTTCAGACCACAAGCTCATATAGGAGGATTGGCTTCAGTGAGAGAACAAATCGAGCCAATCAAATCTTACTCGTGCATATTCCAAAATGTTTTTGTTTCAAAATATTCCACTGTTGATAGAAATACACAACACCACAGAACCAGAGACAGAAGTGCATCAGATCCTGAATCGGTGTCTGTGGTGTTGGCAATGGCTTCGTGGTAGGAAACACGCACGGCTGTGGAATTGTGGGCGTTGTACACCGTTACACTTATCATCCAATAGCGTTTCTATATAAGGTGAACTACGCACGCAGCGACTCTAAGACAGCTTCTGTATCGATTATTGCACAGTCCGGATCCTATTCCTCCAGGCTCATGTTAACCAACATCTGACACAAATCTCTGTACATTCAAAGGGAGATAAATGTTATTTCTCAGCAGTAGAAACGGTAGCTCAGTTTCAGACCTAGACTTGCACAAGTCTCTAAGGTAATAATTAATAGTTTAAATGATAACTTCTAAAAAGTATAAATATCCCTCTAACATACCTGCGTCCTCGGTGTACTGTCCATTCATTACTGTCCACAGACATAATCAAAGTGTAGGCAGAATGAGAAATCTCAGGCCACCCCTAATTTAGAAATGAACTTGCCCATGACAATTACATAACACAATATTTATTGTGTTCAATATTATATTTATAGTAGATAACATGATATATATGAAATATAGACATTTTAGACCAGACATATTACCTGAAATTTTATATTTCCCTGTCACGTAAACCAACATTAAAACTTTATTATATTCTTACAATTAATGGAAAAGGCAAAATACCCAACTGAGTTTGAGTGAGGTGGGTACAATGTATTTGGTTACTCAAAGGAAAATTAGGATACCCAACTGAGATGAACACAAGCGAGTACATAACTCAATGACCCAAAACGTTATCTGTAGCTCTGGCCATGCCTGGTCATGCGTCGCTGAATCTTACCTGTTCCCATAGTATTACCGAATGGTATCCTACAGGGTGTCCCCCCCATTACCCCTACACTCTCAATTCACGTACACTTTTTGGGGTCGAAAAGGGTTCACTCCCAAAAGACAGACCACCCATAAGACAGACTCACAGAGTACACTAATTAGCTGAGCCATGCTGTCCACCCCTATTTAATTACTGAGCTGATCCAGTCACTACAGAGTACAGTAACATATTACAAATCCTTTTGCAGAACCGAACCGAAATTTTATCCACAAAAATCACATATAGTGACACAGAGAACACACAGCATACTGATTCATATTAAAACATCGAACAAAGTCCAGTTTGGATAAATTTGGCAACTTTAGAGTTAAGTGGTGAATAATCACATTTCATTAGATATACATTTTTTTCAATAGAAGGATGTTTACAGAAATATTGGGGAAGAAATTGATTTTTGAGGGCATTTAGTGTTGGACAGTATAATAAAAAGTGAAGTTTATCACTGACATCTAAATTCACAATATGTTTCCATTCTTTCAAAACTGGTCAAACACATTCAAAGATTTTCGCAATCCATCACTTGTTTCAGCTTATATCACAGTATCAAACAGTAAACAGTACGAAACCTTGGAGTTTGGCTGGACCAGCAGCTGACGATGCATCTCCACGTAACACGTGTATGTCAGAGAGATAATTACCACCTACGTTACATTGGAAAAGTCAGGCCATATCTCAACAAAGATTCGACTGTCAAACGTACCGTTGCAATGATTCTACCCAGAAATGACTACTGCAATAGCCTCTTTGTTAATATCAACAAAGACTAGATAGAAAGACTTCAAGCCATTCAGAACTCTGCTGAAAGAATTATCTTCAAATCTTCAAAGTTTGACCATATAAGGCCATTACTGAAAGACCTCCATTGGCTCCCTATAGCTCCATTGCATAGACTTCAAAATTCTTCTGACTGCTTACAAGTGCTTCCACGATCTTGCTCCATCTTACCTGCAAGAACAGCTGCACACATACTCTCCATCTAGATCTCTTCGATGTCAGCACAAGCATCTGTTCACAGTTCCAAAGTATAAGACAGTCACATTTGGTAAAAAGAACCTCTGCCTACGCTGCCTTAACCTTATGGAATAAGCTGCCTGCATCCCTCAAAATGGTTGAAACCGTGCCTTCTTTAAAAATATTCTAAAGACTTATCTGTTTCAAAAGACATTTCTTTAACAATCACCTTGTCTGAGCAGCGCACAAAGCATACTATTGTGTGAATAGATGCGCTATAGAAATGCACATATTATTATTATCGTCAGCGTGAAGTAATATCAACAATTTCATAAAGATACCAAGTTGGTCCTAAATAAGCTAATTTACATGTTCGAGGCCAGATACATCATGTTCATAAAGAAAACTGTCAAGATCATACAAGTATAAATAACTGGAGCATAGGACGTTTTTATTACTCAAGATTATTTGAAGATGAAACTGAAATAGTATTTATAAAATTCAGTATAAACAAAGTATATAACTGGAGAACAGGATGTTTTATAATAGTTATTTGTTCCCATGAGTTATTTTGCCATGACCTTTTCCCGATCACCCTTCTAGATGACTACCTGTATGACAAGAACAAGGTGAAAGGAGAAAATGATGATGTTCAAGTGACTTTCTATCAAGTGTTATCTGTGCACTGACAAACATGTGATGTAAAACAATATGGTGCTTGATTACACAATGCAACTAACCATAGAATGTGTTGTTTTAAGCTGTCTGTCTTTTAAGCAGCGTAGGCAAAGGTTCTTTTACCAAATGTGACTGTTTACCAAATGTGACTATCTTTTTTCCCATAAGGAAGATACAGTAAAATGTTCACTAAAAAACAACAAATCAATTCATGAACACCGTTCACCTGGACAGGGCTAAGTAGTGTCCCCTACCAGGACCAAATTTCAAAGTTGGATAAGTTGGATAACTTGTCCCCAATCCCTTTCACATTTATTGTCAGAAACAACCATATTGTTTAATGGTGGTCTTGTCCTGGAGACTCTTACCTGCCTTACTCATCTTGGACTTCCCAATACATTTGGAACCTGTTCCCACGGCAACCACTTTCATACTGAAGCCAGTCTCTGATACAAAAAGTGAATGAATGAACAATTGAATGAATGAATGAATGTCCTGTGATCACTAAAATTGCAGGCCATTAACATATCATATTTTGAACAAATAAAACAGCAGTTAAAAACAATTAGCAAGCACATGTATCCATGATATAGAACAAATAGGAATAGGAATAAAGTTAAATGGGAGAATAATCAAATAACAATGCAACAATTAAGTAATGAATGAATGTTGTTTTATGTCAAAGCTGGCAACATTCCTGATTTATCACAGTGGCATTAAATACACCAATCTCGGTGACCCAAGGCCGTGTTCTTCACTAGAAGTATGTGTATGTATGTCCAGTCATACAGAAGGAGCCGCCACTGATGAACTTTACCTGACAAGACAATGACTTATCTGTTTAGCATAATATACCTCCTGCATGACCTAATGGATAGACAAACAGGGCTTCGTTTCACAAAGCTATCGTAGTGCTACGAATGTTGTAAGTCTATGTTACAGTACAGGATATACGAAAGCTACGAGAAACGTTACGAGATCTTAGGCTTACGAGAGCTTTGTGAAACGGGGCCCAGGTCTGATGTTTATATCCCCGGCTGCTCAATACCAAAAGATGGTACTTGTTGTTACCCTGGCTGGTATTTGGAATTAAGGGGAGATAACAAGGACTGGTTGGCTCATTACACTTTTTAGCGCAACCACGATAAACTGTGTCTTGGCATTTCCAAGGGCTAGCACAGTAAAACTTACATTGTTCCACACTGGTCCACACATGCACAAATGCTCGTCACATTATAGTGAGTGAGTGGGTTTAGTTTTACGTCACTTTTAGCAATATTCCACCAATATCACCGCGGTGGACACCAGAAATGGGTTTCACACATTGAGCTCATGTGGGGAATCGAACCCGGGTCTTGGGCGTGATGAGTGCACGCTTTAACCACTAGGCTACCCCACCGCCCCCTCTTCACGCTATAAATGAAAATAATCATAGACAAAACATAAGAAAGAACTGAGATCGATAAAAGTTCACTATTGTCCCTTTGATTTTGGTTTTGATGCAATTATTAGATTTTGTGTTAGTGAGCAATTTATTGGTCTCAAATGAAATCAAACGGACTGTAAACATCAATCAGTTAAATTAGTGTTTCCCCAAGGATCTAAAAATGGAAGGGAGACAGAATTTAAAAGGGGCACCATTATTCCAATAGCGGCTTGCAATGATGGTATTATGTTATCCATGCATATGGTTCTTAAAGACTCAATACAATGTGTGAAGCTCATTTCTGGTGTCCCCCGCCGTGATGTTGCTGGAATATTGCTAAAAGCGGCGTAAAACTAAAACTCAGTCAGTCAGGCAGTTAAAGACTCAAAGAGCACAGTTATTTCATTTAACTTCAACATCTAAAAACCACAAAGTGTTAAAATCAGTTATTGTATTAAAAAGAAGGGCAGTATGCTAAAAACACAAAGGGCAGGGTGCGGCTCCCTGCTAAAAATTCAAGAGAAGTAACTTGAAAGAAAATGCAGAGTGTCTGAAAGAAATCAACACATATGTATTTTATGTCTCAAGATGATCAGTGACACGCTTATGCATGAGTTACTATCATAAACATAATTTTAAAATGGCCTTTGAATAAAACTTTACTTTGTGTATTGTACGTGAAAACTAAAACTTTATTGCATCACAATAGTAATGTAGGATATTATCAATGAAACAATTTTCATATCGATAATCAATAATATTTTTTTCCCATCTACAATTTTTCTGATCATCGATCAGTTTTGCCATTTTGCCTTTCATCTCACATGTACGATAATGTATGTACTGATATGCCATAACGAGAGACACATAATGACTGACTGACTGAGTTTGGTTTTACGCCGCTTTTAGCAATATTCCAGCAACATCACGGCAGGGGACACACATTTTACCCATGTAGGGATTCGAACCCGGGTCTTCGGCGTGACGAGCCAACGCTTTAACCACTAGGCTACCCCAACGCCCCTGACACATAATGAGGTTAAATGTGTGTTTGTATAACTTCAGTCTAATTTCGGCCATTTTGAGTTACAGAATGGTCCATGACATCTATGATCTGCATCACCTTTAGCTACCTACAAACATAAACTTGTTTTGATACAAGTCATGGTATGCTTAGTTAGATGTAAAGTCACACTCCACAATATTCCAGCTATATGGAGATATGTCTGTAATCCATACCACACAAACCAGTGGCTGATTAATGAGCATCAATATAGAGCAAGATGACATGATATGAAATAAGTCACCAAATCTGACAACCTGATACTCTTAATGCATCAAACAATGCATCAAATCAGTAATAAAACAACAATAATATAAAAATAGAATTGCTTCATTATTGATCCATCTAGCTGCCTCTTATAAAGAGTGAGTGAGTGAGTTTAGTTTTACGTCGCACTCAGCAATATTCCAGCTTTTTGGCGGCAGTCTGTATATGATCGAGTCTGGACCAGACAATCCAGTGATCAACAGCATGAGCATCGATATGCGCAATTGGGAACCGATGACATGTATCAACCAAGTCAGCGAGCCTGACCCTCCGATCCCGTTAGTCGCCTCTTACAACAAGCATGGGTTACTGAAGACCTATACCCTGGATCTTCACGGGTCAGCTGCCTCTTATATCAAACAGAGGCTGCTGAGACCTCCTCCAAGCTGGAAGGCTTACTGAGGTCACTATGTCCCCATGTACCTGTTTGTGTAGTCATGAGAACAGCAGACAACAATGTCCACTCTCGCCCCATGGCTGGTTTTCCAAATTTGGGCAGACTTTTATAGTAACCATAGCAACACCGGGCTACAGAGTCAGCGAAGTTATTCGGGGCACAGAACATGTTCCTCTGCTTGAATGAAAGTATCTATAGTGATATAAAGCCGATCTGTATGCTGGGAAGCTGGGGCTTCTTATGTTCTAAAATGGTTCATTCATTCGTGGACTGAGCCATGGGTAGCCTGCTGTTCCCTTGCCATGCCGAAGACCCAGGTTCAATTCTGGATGTTATACAAAGACAAGTACACTCATGTCTTTTTTAAATTTTTATTTCAGTACTGAGGAGGCCACAGGCCTATAGTACATTTCATATATACAATTTTCTAATCAATGGCTTGATAAATGAAAACTGCAACATTTTTAATTACAAATTCATTTGAAGAATTCAATAGAGAAGAAAATTTATCGCTTGATGGATGGACAAAATAGAGTTCTTTAATATATTTTTTACGTATAGTATTATATGCTGGGCATAGTAGAAGAAAATGATATTCGTCTTCCATAGCAGTATTATTACCTCTACAGATTCTATCTTCTCTTTTGATATTCATAAACCTACCTTTTTCAATTAATAAATCATGAGATTAAAGCTATTCTATATTTCGTAACATAAGCACATGATAAATAAAGTTCAGTATAAATGTTTTAAAGATTGGGTAATAATTACATTTTGTAGCTACTGAAATCGCTTCCAACCATTTTTGCTGGAAAATATCTTTTAATCTTTGCGACAAGTACACTCAGTGCTGTATGTACTAAACTCATCATACTGTCAGGTTCAGCAAGGAAGACTGGATCTACAACCAGTTTCAGTTTGAAGGCTGGAACTACAACCAGTTTCAGTTGGAAGGCTGGAACTACAACCAGTTTCAGTTTGAGGAATCAGGATTCACGACTGCGGTTTTAGATACCGGCCTGTCGTTCTGTATTTTGATTTTGGTTAGGGTACTGTTCATATTTATACGCCAAAAAGGTTTGTAGGGTATATATCTGTAGTGTGTGTGCCAACAATCCCTTCAGCGTTACAAGGCTCAGATATCCATGATCGAGGTAGAGTTGACCTGTTTAAACCAGAATTCCCATCTCCATAACAACATGTCAAAATACAGACAAAACAATGGCTGTTCAATGAATAAGTATTTGATGTTCCTGCTTGAGAACGGTACAAGAATCTGTATGAAAATGTCTATATTGTACTTCCCACTTCTAAAATGCCACTCAAAGAAATTCCTGGGTAATTTGGCTAAGTCTCATGCCCATTTACCGCCTCCGTGGTGTAGTGGTTAGAGCATCCGCCCTGAGAGTGAAAGGTCGCAGGTTCGATCCCCGGCCACGTCATACCAAATGACATTAAAATATGGTACTTGTTGGTTCCTGTCTGGGGCTCGGCATTAATGGGTACCACAAGGACTGGTTGGCTTGGAGTATAATGGGTCTGAGTGGTGTATTCATGCTTAACTGTGGCATGGTATTTCAGTGAGCTAGCACTATAAAACCAGCTTCAGTCTGGGCTAGTACAAGCAGCCGCACATACACATACACGTCATCATATAAGCGATTGTTTCTTAAGCACGACGTTAAACCCAATTTCTGAAATTAACCTCACCACAGCCCTTTCTGTAGATTAACGCTTAGTCTCCGAATGTATCTAAAATTTTGATAGCAACAATAATTCCCATTTGAATTGAAAGGGCCCCCACCCCCTGGGATGGATGAGGACGAAATGTAGACTTGCTTCATTGAGGGCTCTAGATTGCAGAAAGGACTGGGCAGAAGGGAAAAGGTGAGACAGACTAACCTTTTTCATGTGAATAGGTTGCAAATGTCGCCATCTACCTATTTATTTGGGGCCTCGTTAATGTTAATGTTGTGTTTATCGTAGTTATTATAATAATTACACACAAAATGCAAAGAGACTAAAACCCAAAACTGCATGTTTACAAAACGCGACACGTTTAGCTTCCCATTATCCAATCGCGTGTTTGTCGGTAGAGTGATCGCTTTGAATGCTGAATTTAGGAATTAAAGTATTCTGTGATGAATATAAATATATTCACCACAATCCTTTATGTCAGTTTGTCATACGATCTTAGCATAAATACTTATATATATATTCCACTTACATGAATTCTGAATCAGCGGTTTAACGACACGGAAAGGGGCGGTGGGATAGCCTGGTGGTTGAAGCATTCGCTCATCACGCTGAATGGTTCGTTTCTCCACATGGGTACATTGTGAAACCCATTTGAGGTGTCCCACGCCGTGATATTGCTGGAATATTGCTAGAAGGGGTGTAAAACCAGACTCTTAACTGGGCAGCAGCAAGCTGAAGGGGGTTCGGTATTCTGGTATTCACAAATACCCTTCTCGTGTATTTTTTCATTTATCTCTACAATTTATGTAGTTGATATGTGAAAGTGTGAAATATCTGTTAAACTAAGTTCGGCCTAACTACAGTCTCGGTGGTAGAGAGATAGGAAACGGAGAAAAAAGACTTTACTGAGGGGAAATGGCTTTATGCAAATTAGTGTGCGACGATATTGTATTACAAAGGACACTTTTTAAATGCCCAATTTGAAATTAGACGTAGATTCATTATAAATGATAGGCGAAACTATTAAGGATGTAGCTACATAAGATAATCCTTTAGGGCAATTATACTGGGGAGGTACACGGCACGTCATAACAATTTACAAATAATATCCAGTCCAGTCGATCTTCGGGTGGTCATGCCACCTATATACTACGATGCGTTTCTATGGTTTTCGGGTATCATACTCTCTTACATATCTCAACATAAACTATATGAAACTATAAGAAAGAAAGACACGAAAGATGTTAATCAATAGATGAGACATATTCAACACACTTGAAAAAGAACAAAATATCTTTGAGATGACCCCTTGTGCCTGTAGGCAGCACGTGCATTTCATGCCAGGTGAGTCGACGGTCCGTCGTCATAACTGGCTGAGCGACCTAATTGCCATCTACAGTCTGATCTATTGGTTTCAGCAGCTATTCGTATTTTTTCTAAGTTTTGCCCGATTTTACGAGTAAACATGCGTTTCTGGATATCGTATTACGCATCCCACTGAACGCCCAGTTAGGCCGAAGTGGGTTATTTCGACATATGCTATTTACAATTGTGTAAATTTTAGGGATAAAGTAACAGCCTAAAAACAGTTTTTTTCTATTTCCGACAGTACTTTAGGTTGTAATATTTCAGCTTGATGAATACTCGGAATGTTTCAGCTATAGGAATACTCAACAATACTTACAAATAGTATTTGCCAAACGCAAAGGACATCTTATAAAATCTGTCTATTTATTTAACATGATTATGAGATTATTACGCCACTACCATACTCATGTATGTACATTTATATGTATATCGGCTCAAAACTAAAAACTGAATAAAGTATTGATTGAATGGATGACTTATCAGTGATGACACCAGGTGTTCAAAATAGTCGAAGGAATTGCTTGATTGTAAAATTTGTTGGTGTCGAACTCGTGTTATATTTGGGGACGATTTTGGGTTTGTTGGGTTGAGAGGGGTACACATGCTATTCTAGGTTTGTTAAGTCGAGAGGGGGTACACGTGCTATTCTAGGTTTGTTGGTTTGAGAGGGGGTACACCAAATACCTGCAGCAAAGGGGCTTAACGCACCACTGATAAAGTCGGTCGGGCTTTTAATAGGGGTGGGTATTGCAGAGAATTTTCATATTGCGATATATTGCGATGCGAAAGCATGTATTGCGATATGTATTGCAATATATTGCAATAAGTTTTTTTGTAACAATAAACTACTTATAATCGAGTTAATGCTTTATTTATAAAGCAGGAAAGAGTTCCTTACGTACCCCCCGCAAATTTTATGCATCCCGTCTTATTGTGAACATTCTCTTACATTCACGCTGAAATTAGGTGGGGGTACGTAAGGAACTCTAACCAATATAAATAATATTTGGCACAAATGAAACAAGGAAACCATCAACACAGTGGTTTCTAGTTTGAACTACTTTCTCCACTCTCAAAAAAAGCCCTGAGATATTAGACAGCAACTTGACCTGGTCAGGACATGTCAGAGATCATTGGCCATTATAAGCATTCAGATCCAAAACATTGCGAAACACTTGAACAAAATTTAAGAACACAACTTCAAACCGAACTTAACAATGCAGTTAAATGTAAAATCTTTGAAGGGCCTTTAGAAGTGGAATGCATAAGAAAAGCAAGATTTATGGATGTCAACTTCATTCGCAATATAGAAGTTGACATCCATGAATCTTGCTTTTCTCAGTTAAATGTAATTTTCACCACGATCATTCCCACCACCATTACCACAATTGCACCAACCATCAAGGTTTCCGAGTGTTACGAAGCTTTCCGAATGCTTGTCAAAATACCGGATTCCATCAGCGTATCGCAATACGTATCGTTTTCATGTCTGAACCGGTTAATACCGGTAAACCAGTTGTATTGCGCAGCCCTAGCTTTTAATAATGACAATGGATTGCAGTATGTCAAACCGAACGTGCGTATATGGTCACTCACTAGTCTAAATGTAGCCGGGTTAGAATATTGACCTTCAGTAACCCATGCTAAACTTAATACTACTGGATGGTTTTTTTGAGCGGAATAATCGTGTGCGTGGAGGTTCAGAATGAACACCTGGTGTCCTTGTTGCCACCATTAAAACTCTACATCTGCTACGGGGTTATAAGTTTGAATTTACAAGAGTGTGCAGAAAATGTTGACACCATTGACACAGATGAGGAGGTTATTACGTTTAAAGACTCCGTGAAGGTTCGGGTTCGAATTGGTCTTCAGTAACCCACTGTTCATAGACTTTGCTATTTGTAAGAATGTAAAGCGGTATTTACTAAAGTACTGTCGGAAATAGAAAAAAATAAAAGTTTTTAGGCTGTTACCACCATCCAGAAAAGCATGTTTACTCGTAAAATCGGGCAAAACTTAGAAAAAATACGAATAGCTGCTGAAAACAATAGATCAGACTATAGATGGCAATTTGGTCGCTCAGCCAGTTAGACGATGGACCGTCGACTCACATGGCATGAAATGCACGTGCTGCCCACAGGCTCAAGGGGTTATCTCAAATATATTTTATGTTTTTTCATGTGTATTGAATATGTCTCTATTGATTATCTTATCTTAGCTAATATCTCAGTTTCCCAGCCCGACCCCAACCACCGTCTGCGACACCCGTCCTGGTTTTGCTTTTGAGACGATCCCTCCTCCCGTTTCTTTATAGTGATAGTGAGACGCCATGGTAGCTACATCAGTTATAACGAAGCCAAGTCTACTTTCAAAATGATCATTTAAAAAGTGTCCTTTGTAATACAATATCAATATATTTAAGCTGTACATTTGAAAACGGTCGAAGGTAGCTGAAGCCCGACACGTAAAACCAGAGATAAAAACAGTTTTGAGAATAAGCTCTGGAACCGTGTTCCCTCAACGAATGCAGCACTACCTATTCTACTGGAGGGTTTACAGTAGCAGACACTTGTAATATATTGTCACAAACTATATCAACAGTTGGTATTAGCTACACATAATGCAGCCAACGAAAATACATACATGAGAATTATAACGGCTCTGCAGCCAAACAAAATACACAGGAGTATCATAACGGCTCTGCAGCCAAACAAATTACACAGGAGTATTAGAGGGTACAGACCAAACGCAGGTTGTTATTGCGGGTCAGCTATCCCAATACGGGAGAGTCCATGCATAACAGCCTGAATCAAGGCATTGTCATCCTAACCATTGGACCGTTCCTTGCCTGCAACATCCGTTCCAAAAGAAGCACCTTGCATCCGCGGCCGTTTGCCGAGATGTTGGCGCAGGAGGGAGGGACGCAGCGTGCAAATAAAACAACAGGGTTCCTGTGTCTGAAAGAAATGAGAGTCATGGATTTCTCTTATGTAGACGTGTTACAGTGAGGAAGTTCTGTTTTTAGCAGTATTCCAGCAATATTATCTCCGATAAATAAGAAAATGAGGACGTTAAAACCTTTAGATGTTTCATAAAATTAGCCGGGAAACGATATTACTACACACATTTTCTTCCAGATCTTCCTGTCATTCAGCTAAAAAGCGTAATAACAGAAGTGAATTTTGTGTGACACTGAAACGTAACAATACTGTTAACAAGCATACTTTTCTTCTTTCTTTGAACGATTGTCCAGGAGAGTTAATGGTCCACTTCTGTCCATGGGGTGTCTTCTTGGCGGCAGCCGTCCTGCCTCTTGGGGACTTCTTGGTCCTAAAAGTAACGGTAAAGCATATTTCATACCATTCGGATCTTACTATTCAGATTATGAATGTGAAAACCAATGCTAAACGAAGGAAAACAATATGTTACTCATACATCTACTTGTAAGTAAAAAAACTTCCAACTAAACACCGATGGGACTCAACCCCAAAGGTACTAGAATCAAGGCATTGTCATCCTAACCATTGGACCGTTCCTTGCCTGCAACATCCGTTCCAAAAGAAGCACCTTGCATCCGCGGCCGTTTGCCGAGATGTTGGCGCAGGAGGGAGGGACGCAGCGTGCAAATAAAACAACAGGGTTCCTGTGTCTGAAAGAAATGAGAGTCATGGATTTCTCTTATGTAGACGTGTTACAGTGAGGAAGTTCTGTTTTTAGCAGTATTCCAGCAATATTATCTCCGATAAATAAGAAAATGAGGACGTTAAAACCTTTAGATGTTTCATAAAATTAGCCGGGAAACGATATTACTACACACATTTTCTTCCAGATCTTCCTGTCATTCAGCTAAAAGCGTAATAACAGAAGTGAATTTTGTGTAACACTGAAACGTAACAATACTGTTAACAAGCATACTTTTCTTCTTTTCTTTGAACGATTGTCCAGGAGAGTTAATGGTCCACTTCTGTCCATGGGGTGTCTTCTTGGCGGCAGCCGTCCTGCCTCTTGGGGACTTCTTGGTCCTAAAAGTAACGGTAAAGCATATTTCATACCATTCGGATCTTACTATTCAGATTATGAATGTGAAAACCAATGCTAAACGAAGGAAAACAATATGTTACTCATACATCTACTTGTAAGTAAAAAAACTTCCAACTAAACACCGATGGGACTCAACCCCAAAGGTACTAGAATCTGTACTTTATTAAGAAAGTGAAATCTCAAATATAACATATGTTACATTTGACCACTTACTAACATGGCATTCTTTATTTCATGATTTCTACTGTTAATTTGGAATATTATGGATATGAAGAGGAATGCTACACCAAGGAAAACAATTTGTTACTCATTAATCTACTTGTAACTAAACAAGTTGTAACTAAACACAGACCAGTATTGTGAATAAGCATACTTTTAATGTTTTCTTTACATGTCTGTTTGAAAAGTTTACCTACCTGGTCCTGTGTCCGGGAGTGGAGTTCTTGGTCCACTTCTGTCCTTGGATGTCTTCTTGGCAGTCGTCCTGCCTCCGGGAGAGTTCTTCTTCCTCTTCTGTCCATGGGATGTCTTCTTGGCAGTCGTCCTGCCTCTGGGGTTGTTCTGGTCCACTTCTGTCCATGGGATCTCTTCTTGGCAGTCGTCCTGCCTCCGGGAGAGTTCTTGGTCCACTTCTGTCCATGGGATGTCTTCTTGGCAGTCGTCCTGCCTCTGGGGGACTTCAAGGTCCACTTCTGCACCCCAGGATGTCTTCTTCTACGGCCCATGCCTCCAGAGGTCTTCTTGGCCCTAAAAGTAAAGGTAAAGTATCTTTCACACCATTCCGACCTTACTATTCAGAGTATGGATATGAAGAGGAATGCTACACCAAGGAAAACAATTTGTTACTCATTAATCTACTTGTAACTAAACAAGTTGTAACTAAACACAGACCAGTATTGTGAATAAGCATACTTTTAATGTTTTCTTTACATGTCTGTTTGAAAAGTTTACCTACCTGGTCCTGGTCCTGTCCACTTCTGTCCGGGCAGTCGTCCTGCCTGAGTTCTTGGTCCACTTCTGTCCATGGGATGTCTTCTTGGCAGTCGTCCTGCCTCTGGGGTTGTTCCTGGTCCACTTCTGTCCATGGGATCTCTTCTTGGCAGTCGTCCTGCCTCCGGGAGAGTTCTTGGTCCACTTCTGTCCATGGGATGTCTTCTTGGCAGTCGTCCTGCCTCTGGGGGACTTCAAGGTCCACTTCTGCACCCCAGGATGTCTTCTTCTACGGCCCATGCCTCCAGAGGTCTTCTTGGCCCTAAAAGTAAAGGTAAAGTATCTTTCACACCATTCCGACCTTACTATTCAGAGTATGGATATGAAGAGGAATGCTACACAAAGGAAAACAATTTGTTACTCATTAATCTACTTGTAACTAAACAAGTTGTAACTAAACACAGACCAGTATTGTGAATAAGCATACTTTTAATGTTTTCTTTACATGTCTGTTTGAAAAGTTTACCTACCTGGTCCTGTGTCCGGGAGTGGAGTTCTTGGTCCACTTCTGTCCTTGAGATGTCTTCTGGCAGTCGTCCTGCCTCCGGGAGAGTCTCTTGGTCCACTTCTGTCCATGGGATGTCTTCTTGGCAGTCGTCCTCCTGTTCTTCCTCCCTTCTGTCCATGGGATGTTGTTCTGGGGTTGTTCCTGGTCCACTTCTGTCCATGGGATCTCTTCTTGGCAGTCGTCCTGCCTCCGGGAGAGTTCTTGGTCCACTTCTGTCCATGGGATGTCTTCTTGGCAGTCGTCCTGCCTCTGGGGGACTTCAAGGTCCACTTCTGCACCCCAGGATGTCTTCTTCTACGGCCCATGCCTCCAGAGGTCTTCTTGGCCCTAAAAGTAAAGGTAAAGTATCTTTCACACCATTCCGACCTTACTATTCAGAGTATGGATATGAAGAGGAATGCTACACAAAGGAAAACAATTTGTTACTCATTAATCTACTTGTAACTAAACAAGTTGTAACTAAACACAGACCAGTATTGTGAATAAGCATACTTTTAATGTTTTCTTTACATGTCTGTTTGAAAAGTTTACCTACCTGGTCCTGTGTCCGGGAGTGGAGTTCTTGGTCCACTTCTGTCCATGGGATGTCTTCTTGGCAGTCGTCCTGCCTCCTGGGGGTTGTTCCTGGTCCACTTCTGTCCATGGGATGTCTTCTTGGCAGTCGTCCTGCCTCCGGGAGAGTTCTTGGTCCACTTCTGTCCATGGGATGTCTTCTTGGCAGTCGTCCTGCCTCTGGGGGACTTCAAGGTCCACTTCTGCACCCCAGGATGTCTTCTTCTACGGCCCATGCCTCCAGAGGTCTTCTTGGCCCTAAAAGTAAAGGTAAAGTATCTTTCACACCATTCCGACCTTACTATTCAGAGTATGGATATGAAGAGGAATGCTACACCAAGGAAAACAATTTGTTACTCATTAATCTACTTGTAACTAAACAAGTTGTAACTAAACACAGACCAGTATTGTGAATAAGCATACTTTTAATGTTTTCTTTACATGTCTGTTTGAAAAGTTTACCTACCTGGTCCTGTGTCCGGGAGTGGAGTTCTTGGTCCACTTCTGTCCTTGAGATGTCTTCTTGGCAGTCGTCCTGCCTCCGGGAGAGTTCTTCCTCCACTTCTGTCCATGGGATGTCTTCTTGGCAGTCGTCCTGCCTCTGGGGTTGTTCCTGGTCCACTTCTGTCCATGGGATCTCTTCTTGGCAGTCGTCCTGCCTCCGGGAGAGTTCTTGGTCCACTTCTGTCCATGGGATGTCTTCTTGGCAGTCGTCCTGCCTCTGGGGGACTTCAAGGTCCACTTCTGCACCCCAGGATGTCTTCTTCTACGGCCCATGCCTCCAGAGGTCTTCTTGGCCCTAAAAGTAAAAGGTAAAGTATCTTTCACACCATTCCGACCTTACTATTCAGAGTATGGATATGAAGAGGAATGCTACACCAAGGAAAACAATTTGTTACTCATTAATCTACTTGTAACTAAACAAGTTGTAACTAAACACAGACCAGTATTGTGAATAAGCATACTTTTAATGTTTTCTTTACATGTCTGTTTGAAAAGTTTACCTACCTGGTCCTGTGTCCGGGAGTGGAGTTCTTCGTCCACTTCTGTCCATGGGATGTCTTCTTGGCAGTCGTCCTGCCTCTGGGGATGTTCCTGGTCCACTTTTGTCCATGGGATGTCTTCTTGGCAGTCGTCCTGCCTCCGGGAGAGTTCTTGGTCCACTTCTGTCCATGGGATGTCTTCTTGGCAGTCGTCCTGCCTCTGGGGGACTTCAAGGTCCACTTCTGCACCCCAGGATGTCTTCTTCTAATGTCCATGCTTCCAGAGGTCTTCTGGACCCTAAAAGTAAAGGTAAAGTATATTTTAAATCATTCGGAACTTACTATTCAGATTATGAATGTGAAAGTAAATGCTAAACCAAAGAAAACAATTGCTTACTCATACATGTACTTGTAACTAAGCATCTTGTGGGATGTCGTCCTTGCAGTCCTATGTGCTAAAAGTATATGTAAATGGTAATTAATATTTTATTGCTGATATTTACGCAACAGATTATGGATGCGAAAGCAGTTGCTTATTAGTGAAATAGCCGTTGCGACAAGAATATTGAACTGAATTATTGCAATACTTTACCAACATGGGGTCTCATTTGGACAGCACACTGCCCCCGAAAGTTGCCAGCTGGGATTCGTTCTGTCTGGGAACTACCTACTGAAGGAATAAATGGTGGGTAAGCACTAAGTTATGCCATCTCTATGACAGCACCATGCAGGACATGCATGGGGGGGCCCTATCTATCCTATCACCTTAAATCTACCAGTCAAGTGCAGTCAGCATTTGGCCTACAGGGGAATGCTGAGAAAGACTGGGAGCCACAGAGTGTAGCGACTAACTAGCTCGACTGTTGCTGCAACAAGCCATCCTGACGCGACTTTCAGGCCCTAGCACCGAACCTGCTCCAGAGTACAATCGGCGGGACCTAATTGGGAACCGATCAACAGTGGAGCCACCATTAGACAAAACTCATCCCATTGGTCTCCCGGAAAAGCAGTGTGCTGAAGTCCATGTAGAAACGGGATGGAGGAACGCAACGCCAAAATCCAGAATGTACCAGGGATCCTGCGCCTGAAAGAAATGAATCATTGATAAGCATCTTGAAATACTCTTCTCACTTCTGTGGAGTTGTTTTAATATAGTGAGTAAGTTTGGTCTGAAGCCAATTTTAGCAATATTCCAGCAGTATCATGGTCGGAAATATCACAAATGTGCGTCACATATAGTACTCATGTAGGGAAAGGAACCCGGGCCCTCGGCATGACAAGCCACTTTAACCACTTTTCTCTACCACTGCCTCGTTTGTAGGCAGGAAACCAGTGCCCATATACTGGGTGAAAATATTGCTGAGTGAGGCATTAAACAACAAAGTAAAATCTTGACCTGTGACATCTTGTGCCAGTGTATTGATATATTTCACCATATATTGTTAATGTACCTTCACCTCTTCGTGCACAGTTTGAATGGGACAAACATAGGTAGACTTCCCCCCGTATCACCCCTAAATTATAATGATGAGGACAATATATATTTATATATATATAGTACAGTATCACAGTACAGAAATACACAGCTCAAAAACAATTACTTGTACAATGTGCACCCACGTGAGCGAAATATTATTTGGTGCATTGTGTGTAGTATCGCATCAGGTGAAAGAGAGAATATGTTTGGTGGAAAAAGATGATTTATAATTTCTGCTGTTTTACCCGTTATGTGATTGCAAATACAACGACATTACAATGTTTATATGGTCCATTACTTATGCCGGAAATTGGTATTATTACTACACACATTTTCTTTCATATCTTCCCGTCACTCAGCAAAAGAAGCATAACAACTGAAGTGAATTTGGCATGAAGACTCTTATTGAACAAGGAACAATACTACACTTTACGTATGGAGCAAGAATTATAACTTACAAAGAGTCAAAGTATGGGGTTATAATTATGAACACATTATGTGACAACTGAGGTTCGTTTTAGGCAAGGTATCATTAATCTGTAAATACCGATAAATTGGTGCGAATTGCCAATTAATTCACACATGAATTCATCATTAAGTGCCTGAGGGTGCTGGATCGGACTCAACCCAAAAAGTACTAGAATCTGTACTTTATTAAGGCTGACTGAGTTTACTTTTACGCTGCTTTTAGCAATATTTCAGCAACATTACGGTGGGGGGACACCTGAAATGGGCTTCACACATTGTACCCATGTGGGGATTCGAAACCGGGGATTCAGCATGACGAGCGGATGCTTTAACCACTAAGCTACCCCACCGCCCCACTTTATTAAGAAAGTGTAATCACAAATATAACATATGTTACATTTGACCACTTTCTAAAATGGCATTGTTTATTTCATGATTTCTACTGTTAATTTGGAATAATTTCAGTAGAAATATCTGAATCTTAGGTCAAAATAAACAATGAACACCTTCGTCAGCAGCTAGCGTAATAACAGCACCCACTTGCCATCCCCTACATCCCCACCTGGCTGGACACTTGAGCATGCACTATACACATTACATTACTGTTAACAAGAATACATTAGATGTTTTCGTCAAAACATTGCTTGAAAGACTTGCCTGTGCAGTCCTCTGTCGACTTCACGGCAGTCGTCCTCCATCCAGGTGAGTCCTTCGTCCACTTCTGTCCATGGGATCTCTTCTTGGCAGTCGTCCTGCCTCCGGGAGAGTTCTTGGTCCACTTCTGTCCATGGGATGTCTTCTTGGCAGTCGTCCTGCCTCTGGGGGACTTCAAGGTCCACTTCTGCACCCCAGGATGTCTTCTTCTACGGCCAATGCCTCCAGAGGTCTTCTTGGCCCTAAAAGTAAAGGTAAAGTATCTTTCACACCATTCCGACCTTACTATTCAGATTATGAATATGAAGAGGAATGCTATACCAAGAAAAACAATTTGTTACTCATTAATCTACTTGTAACTAAACAAGTTGTAACTAAACACAGACCAGTATTGTGAATAAGCATACTTTTAATGTTTTCTTTACATGTCTGTTTGAAAAGTTTACCTACCTGGTCCTGTGTCCGGGAGTGGAGTTCTTGGTCCACTTCTGTCCTTGATATGTCTTCTTGGCAGTCGTCCTGCCTCCGGGAGAGCCTCCGGAGGATCTCCACTTCTGTCCATGGGATGTCTTCTTGGCAGTCGTCCTGCCTCTGGGGTTGTTCCTGGTCCACTTCTGTCCATGGGATCTCTTCTTGGCAGTCGTCCTGCCTCCGGGAGAGTTCTTGGTCCACTTCTGTCCATGGGATGTCTTCTTGGCAGTCGTCCTGCCTCTGGGGGACTTCAAGGTCCACTTCTGCACCCCAGGATGTCTTCTTCTACGGCCCATGCCTCCAGAGGTCTTCTTGGCCCTAAAAGTAAAGGTAAAGTATCTTTCACACCATTCCGACCTTACTATTCAGAGTATGGATATGAAGAGGAATGCTACACCAAGGAAAACAATTTGTTACTCATTAATCTACTTGTAACTAAACAAGTTGTAACTAAACACAGACCAGTATTGTGAATAAGCATACTTTTAATGTTTTCTTTACATGTCTGTTTGAAAAGTTTACCTACCTGGTCCTGTGTCCGGGAGTGGAGTTCTTGGTCCACTTCTGTCCTTGATATGTCTTCTTGGCAGTCGTCCTGCCTCCGGGAGAGTTGTCCCTTCTGTCCATGGGATGTCTTCTTGGCAGTCGTCCTGCCTCTGGGGTTGTTCCTGGTCCACTTCTGTCCATGGGATCTCTTCTTGGCAGTCGTCCTGCCTCCGGGAGAGTTCTTGGTCCACTTCTGTCCATGGGATGTCTTCTTGGCAGTCGTCCTGCCTCTGGGGGACTTCAAGGTCCACTTCTGCACCCCAGGATGTCTTCTTCTACGGCCCATGCCTCCAGAGGTCTTCTTGGCCCTAAAAGTAAAGGTAAAGTATCTTTCACACCATTCCGACCTTACTATTCAGAGTATGGATATGAAGAGGAATGCTACACCAAGGAAAACAATTTGTTACTCATTAATCTACTTGTAACTAAACAAGTTGTAACTAAACACAGACCAGTATTGTGAATAAGCATACTTTTAATGTTTTCTTTACATGTCTGTTTGAAAAGTTTACCTACCTGGTCCTGTGTCCGGGAGTGGAGTTCTTGGTCCACTTCTGTCCATGGGATGTCTTCTTGGCAGTCGTCCTGCCTCCGGGAGAGTTCTTCCTCCACTTCTGTCCATGGGATGTCTTCTTGGCAGTCGTCCTGCCTCTGGGGTTGTTCCTGGTCCACTTCTGTCCATGGGATCTCTTCTTGGCAGTCGTCCTGCCTCCGGGAGAGTTCTTGGTCCACTTCTGTCCATGGGATGTCTTCTTGGCAGTCGTCCTGCCTCTGGGGGACTTCAAGGTCCACTTCTGCACCCCAGGATGTCTTCTTCTACGGCCCATGCCTCCAGAGGTCTTCTTGGCCCTAAAAGTAAAGGTAAAGTATCTTTCACACCATTCCGACCTTACTATTCAGAGTATGGATATGAAGAGGAATGCTACACCAAGGAAAACAATTTGTTACTCATTAATCTACTTGTAACTAAACAAGTTGTAACTAAACACAGACCAGTATTGTGAATAAGCATACTTTTAATGTTTTCTTTACATGTCTGTTTGAAAAGTTTACCTACCTGGTCCTGTGTCCGGGAGTGGAGTTCTTGGTCCACTTCTGTCCTTGAGATGTCTTCTTGGCAGTCGTCCTGCCTCCGGGAGAGTTCTTCGTCCACTTCTGTCCATGGGATGTCTTCTTGGCAGTCGTCCTGCCTCTGGGGTTGTTCCTGGTCCACTTCTGTCCATGGGATCTCTTCTTGGCAGTCGTCCTGCCTCCGGGAGAGTTCTTGGTCCACTTCTGTCCATGGGATGTCTTCTTGGCAGTCGTCCTGCCTCTGGGGGACTTCAAGGTCCACTTCTGCACCCCAGGATGTCTTCTTCTACGGCCCATGCCTCCAGAGGTCTTCTTGGCCCTAAAAGTAAAGGTAAAGTATCTTTCACACCATTCCGACCTTACTATTCAGAGTATGGATATGAAGAGGAATGCTACACCAAGGAAAACAATTTGTTACTCATTAATCTACTTGTAACTAAACAAGTTGTAACTAAACACAGACCAGTATTGTGAATAAGCATACTTTTAATGTTTTCTTTACATGTTTGTTTGAAAAGTTTACCTACCTGGTCCTGTGTCCGGGAGTGGAGTTCTTGGTCCACTTCTGTCCTTGAGATGTCTTCTTGGCAGTCGTCCTGCCTCCGGGAGAGTTCCTGGTCCACTTCTGTCCATGGGATCTCTTCTTGGCAGTCGTCCTGCCTCCGGGAGAGTTCTTGGTCCACTTCTGTCCATGGGATGTCTTCTTGGCAGTCGTCCTGCCTGGGGTTGGGTCCACTTCTGTCCATGGGATCTCTTCTTGGCAGTCGTCCTGCCTCCGGGAGAGTTCTTGGTCCACTTCTGTCCATTGGATGTCTTCTTGGCAGTCGTCCTGCCTCTGGGGGACTTCAAGGTCCACTTCTGCACCCCAGGATGTCTTCTTCTACGGCCCATGCCTCCAGAGGTCTTCTTGGCCCTAAAAGTAAAGGTAAAGTATCTTTCACACCATTCCGACCTTACTATTCAGAGTATGGATATGAAGAGGAATGCTACACCAAGGAAAACAATTTGTTACTCATTAATCTACTTGTAACTAAACAAGTTGTAACTAAACACAGACCAGTATTGTGAATAAGCATACTTTTAATGTTTTCTTTACATGTCTGTTTGAAAAGTTTACCTACCTGGTCCTGTGTCCGGGAGTGGAGTTCTTGGTCCACTTCTGTCCTTGAGATGTCTTCTTGGCAGTCGTCCTGCCTCCGGGAGAGTTCTTGGTCCACTTCTGTCCATGGGATGTCTTCTTGGCAGTCGTCCTGCCTCTGGGGGACTTCAAGGTCCACTTCTGCACCCCAGGATGTCTTCTTCTACGGCCCATGCCTCCAGAGGTCTTCTTGGCCCTAAAAGTAAAGGTAAAGTATCTTTCACACCATTCCGACCTTACTATTCAGAGTATGGATATGAAGAGGAATGCTACACCAAGGAAAACAATTTGTTACTCATTAATCTACTTGTATCTAAACAAGTTGTAACTAAACACAGACCAGTATTGTGAATAAGCATACTTTTAATGTTTTCTTTACATGTCTGTTTGAAAAGTTTACCTACCTGGTCCTGTGTCCGGGAGTGGAGTTCTTGGTCCACTTCTGTCCATGGGATCTCTTCTTGGCAGTCGTCCTGCCTCCGGGAGAGTTCTTCCTCCACTTCTGTCCATGGGATGTCTTCTTGGCAGTCGTCCTGCCTCTGGGGTTGTTCCTGGTCCACTTCTGTCCATGGGATCTCTTCTTGGCAGTCGTCCTGCCTCCGGGAGAGTTCTTGGTCCACTTCTGTCCATGGGATGTCTTCTTGGCAGTCGTCCTGCCTCTGGGGGACTTCAAGGTCCACTTCTGCACCCCAGGATGTCTTCTTCTACGGCCCATGCCTCCAGAGGTCTTCTTGGCCCTAAAAGTAAAGGTAAAGTATCTTTCACACCATTCCGACCTTACTATTCAGAGTATGGATATGAAGAGGAATGCTACACCAAGGAAAACAATTTGTTACTCATTAATCTACTTGTAACTAAACAAGTTGTAACTAAACACAGACCAGTATTGTGAATAAGCATACTTTTAATGTTTTTTTCTTTACATGTCTGGTTTGTCCGGGAGTGGAGTTCTTGGTACTTCTACCTGGTCTTCTTGGCTGTGTCCTGGGAGTGGAGTTCTTGGTCCACTTCTGTCCATGGGATGTCTTCTTGGCAGTCGTCCTGCCTCCGGGAGTGTTCTTGGTCCACTTCTGTCCATGGGATGTCTTCTTGGCAGTCGTCCTGCCTCCGGGAGAGTTCTTGGTCCACTTCTGTCCATGGGATCTCTTCTTGGCAGTCGTCCTGCCTCTGGGAGAGTTCTTGGTCCACTTCTGTCCATGGGATGTCTTCTTGGCAGTCGTCCTGCCTCCAAGTTGTAAACTAAAACAGAGTTCTTGGTCCATACTTTTAATGTTTTTTTACATGTCTCTCTTTATTTACCTACCTGTTCTGTGTCTTCTTGGCAGTCGTCCTGCCTCTGGGAGAGTTCTTCGTCCACTTCTGTCATGTCCATGGGATGTCTTCTTGGCAGTCGTCCTGCCTCTGGGGATCTACACGGCCTAGTGGTCCACTTCTGTCCAGAGTATGGATATGAATGGCAGTCGTCCTGCCTCCATGTAGAAAACAATTCTTGGTCATTAATCTACTGTCTGTCTAAACAAGTTGTCGTCCTGCCTCCATGAGAGTTCTTGGTCCACTTCTGTCCATGGGATGTCTTCTTGGCAGTCGTCCTGCCTCCGGGAGAGTTCTTGGTCCACTTCTGTCCATGGGATCTCTTCTTGGCAGTCGTCCTGCCTCCGGGAGAGTTCTTGGTCCACTTCTGTCCATGGGATGTCTTCTTGGCAGTCGTCCTGCCTCTGGGGGACTTCAAGGTCCACTTCTGCACCCCAGGATGTCTTCTTCTACGGCCCATGCCTCCAGAGGTCTTCTTGGCCCTAAAAGTAAAGGTAAAGTATCTTTCACACCATTCCGACCTTACTATTCAGAGTATGGATATGAAGAGTAAAGAATGCTACACAGAGTATGGATAAAGGAAAACAATTTGTTACTCATTAATCTACTTGTAACTAAACAAGTTGTAACTAAACACAGACCAGTATTGTGAATAAGCATACTTTTAATGTTTTCTTTACATGTCTGTTTGAAAAGTTTACCTACCTGGTCCTGTGTCCGGGAGTGGAGTTCTTGGTCCACTTCTCCTCCACTTTCCTTGGGATGTCTTCTTGGCAGTCGTCCTGCCTCCGGGAGAGTTCTTGGTCCACTTCTGTCCATGGGATGTCTTCTTGGCAGTCGTCCTGCCTCTGGGGTTGTTCCTGGTCCACTTCTGTCCATGGGATCTCTTCTTGGCAGTCGTCCTGCCTCCGGGAGAGTTCTTGGTCCACTTCTGTCCATGGGATGTCTTCTTGGCAGTCGTCCTGCCTCTGGGGGACTTCAAGGTCCACTTCTGCACCCCAGGATGTCTTCTTCTACGGCCCATGCCTCCAGAGGTCTTCTTGGCCCTAAAAGTAAAGGTAAAGTATCTTTCACACCATTCCGACCTTACTATTCAGAGTATGGATATGAAGAGGAATGCTACACCAAGGAAAACAATTTGTTACTCATTAATCTACTTGTAACTAAACAAGTTGTAACTAAACACAGACCAGTATTGTGAATAAGCATACTTTTAATGTTTTCTTTACATGTCTGTTTGCAAAGTTTACCTACCTGGTCCTGTGTCCGGGAGTGGAGTTCTTGGTCCACTTCTGTCCATGGGATGTCTTCTTGGCAGTCGTCCTGCCTCTGGGAGAGTTCCTGGTCCACTTCTGTCCATGGGATGTCTTCTTGGCAGTCGTCCTGCCTCTGGGGACTTCAAGGTCCACTTCTGCACCCCAGGATGTCTTCTTCTACACCCCAAGGATGGCCCATGCCTCCAGAGGTCTTCTTGGCCCTAAAAGTAAAGGTAAAGTATCTTTCACACCATTCCGACCTTACTATTCAGAGTATGGATATGAAGAGGAATGCTACACAAAAGGAAAACAATTTGTTACTCATTAATCTACTTGTATCTAAACAAGTTGTAACTAAACACAGACCAGTATTGTGAATAAGCATACTTTTAATGTTTTCTTTACATGTCTGTTTGAAAAGTTTACCTACCTGGTCCTGTGTCCGGGAGTGGAGTTCTTGGTCCACTTCTGTCCATGGGATGTCTTCTTGGCAGTCGTCCTGCCTCTGGGGTTGTTCCTGGTCCACTTCTGTCCATGGGATCTCTTCTTGGCAGTCGTCCTGCCTCCGGGAGAGTTCTTGGTCCACTTCTGTCCATGGGATGTCTTCTTGGCAGTCGTCCTGCCTCTGGGGGACTTCAAGGTCCACTTCTGCACCCCAGGATGTCTTCTTCTACGGCCCATGCCTCCAGAGGTCTTCTTGGCCCTAAAAGTAAAGGTAAAGTATCTTTCACACCATTCCGACCTTACTATTCAGAGTATGGATATGAAGAGGAATGCTACACCAAGGAAAACAATTTGTTACTCATTAATCTACTTGTAACTAAACAAGTTGTAACTAAACACAGACCAGTATTGTGAATAAGCATACTTTTAATGTTTTCTTTACATGTCTGTTTGAAAAGTTTACCTACCTGGTCCTGTGTCCGGGAGTGGAGTTCTTGGTCCACTTCTGTCCTTGATATGTCTTCTTGGCAGTCGTCCTGCCTCCGGGAGAGTTCTTCGTCCACTTCTGTCCATGGGATGTCTTCTTGGCAGTCGTCCTGCCTCTGGGGATGTTAGTGGTCCACTTCTGTCCATGGGATCTCTTCTTGGCAGTCGTCCTGCCTCCGGGAGAGTTCTTGGTCCACTTCTGTCCATGGGATCTCTTCTTGGCAGTCGTCCTGCCTCTGGGAGAGTTCTTCCTCCACAATTTGTTACTCTGTCCATGGGATACTTTCTAATCTTGGCAGTCTTCCTGTTTACCTACCTCCGGGGTGGAGTTGGTCCACTTCTGTCCATGTCTTCTTGGCAGTCGTCCTGCCTCCTCCGGGAGAGTTCTTCGTCCACTTCTGTCCATGGGTCTTCTTGGCAGTCGTCCTGCCTCTGGGGACTTCAAGGTCCACTTCTGCACCCCAGGATGTCTTCTTCTACGGCCCATGCCTCCAGAGGTCTTCTTGGCCCTAAAAGTAAAGGTAAAGTATCTTTCACACCATTCCGACCTTACTATTCAGAGTATGGATATGAAGAGGAATGCTACACAAAGGAAAACAATTTGTTACTCATTAATCTACTTGTAACTAAACAAGTTGTAACTAAACACAGACCAGTATTGTGAATAAAAATTACATATTTTTCCTTATCCTGACTCATGCTCTTGCTTGTAGCATCCTACGGAACGGAGGTGGGTAACATAATACTTTGGATTTATAATTAGTGATTTTGTATAGATATACTGTACATATCCCTACATGGGAACTTCATGAAGGCTTAGATTTAGGATGTTTCCTGTATAAAGAAACCATAGGTTATATAAAGCCATTAAAGGGAATTACATTATGAATATATTGAATAATACATATAAATTATATATATATATAGGTGACTCTGATAGAGGCACACAGAAATTGACTATTATACCAAAGCATATGCTTAAGGTTGAATACTTAGCTGAACATATATACATAGCCCTAAAACTCCGTAGAGTTATAAGCTAGATATAAATACATT